>NC_140176.1:48583115-48625615 GCF_963971535.1 Notolepis coatsorum | reverse complement strand
GTGTGATTGTGTGATTTGTGTGATTTTGTCTCAAGCAAAGTACATTTTTCATTGTTCGGCAAACTGTCTGTTTAACTGTACACATGACAATAAAATCATCTTGAATCTTGACCACCAAAAATGGCGCCTGGCGTCTGTAGCAAACGTACAGCCACCATCTATCTTCCCATCCACTCCCACAGCCACGCCTAGGGTGGAGGTAATAATGTATGTAGCACAACACTTGATAGTACAGATGAGCCCGAGGACCTTTACGTGATTCTGTCAGCCACTGAATGGTTAAAAGACACAACCTGTGTTTGCAATATGGTTCACTGGCTTCATTTACATTAATGATTTATTTGACTGTAGACATTTTTACTTCATTTGACATGTTCTTTTAGGTTTATTATGTAATGTTCCTAAATGTCTGAGGGGCAAAAGAAGACTTGTTCTGGTATCTTCAGTAAGACGTTTCTAAAAGTCACATTTTCAAAAGCTTATTTTCCATTGAACTCCTCAAGAGAATTAGACGGGCAAATAGGGTGAATCCTGGGCTGCGGCTTTAAATTCAACCTCCATGACGACAAGTACAGTACGCTCATTAGAATCCCCTACTCCTTTAAATAGAGCAGGTTTCTCTATCAGACAACAGATTCCTCCTCCCTCTCCCTCCTCTTCCCTCCCTCCCTTTCCTCCTCCTCTCATCTCCCTCCCTCGTCTTCCCTCCCTCTCTACCCTCCTCTCCCTCCCCCCTCCCTCCCCTTCCCTCCCTCCCCACCCTCCTCCTAACTCCCCTCGCTCCCTCCCTCCCCTCCCTCCTCTTCCCTCCCTCCCCACCCTCCTCCCCTCCATTCTCCCTTCCCTTCCTGCTCTCCTCTCGCGCCCTCCCTCCTCCTCTCCTCTCGCTCCCTCCCTCCTCCTCCTCCCTCCACATCTCTATGACTCTTTCATCCCCCCCCCCATGCCGTTGTACCATCTCCTCTTCCTTTTGCTGCTGTAGCAGAAGTGAACTTGATGTTCAGCGGTTATGACACATCTCACTCCCCCCCCCCCCCCCCCCCCCCCCCTCCGGGCCAGCCTCCTCCTCTTCCAGCTCCCTCTCCACTCTTACTGTGCAGTGTGTGTGTGTGTGTGTGTATGTGTGTGTGTGTGTGTGTGTGTGTGTGTGTGTGTGTGTGTGTGTGTGTGTGTGTGTGTGTACACAGGGGAGTAGAGCGAGGGTGATCAGGAGAGCAGGAGGGATGTGGACAGACAGACAGACAGACAAGGAGGGGGGGGTTGAGGTTGTACTGTCGTACTGTATATCTGCAATTGGTAATAATTCATTGCCTGTATTATATGTTATATATATATATATATATATATATATATATATATATATATATATATATTATATATATATATATATATATATATATATATATATATAACATACATGTGTGCGTGTATTTGCAAGTTTGAAGGGGAGCTTGTCTCCCTTTTATGTGTGGTGTGTGTGTGTGCGTGTATGTGTGTGTGTGTGTGTGTGTGCGTGCGTGTGTCTGTCTATATGTGTGTCTGTCTATGTGTGTGTGCTTGTGTGTGTGTGTCTGTCTGTGTGTGTGTGTGTTCTGCCTGAGCATGTGGAGAGAGTCACATGTTCCCGCCGTGCTTTCCAAGCCTGTCTGCTCACCTGGTGGTTGCCATGGAACAGCCAGACAGTGGCAGACTTTGCAGCAGCCTCCTCAGGGGGATTGTGGGAACAAGAGAGGAGCTTTTCGGGGGCAAGGAATCTCTGGGTCTCTTACCACCAGCCACCCAACCCCTGTCTGGTGCTGCTTATATCCATTTCAGGGCCTTTTGTTCTGCTGCATTTTCCCCCCGTGCTTTTTTCTTTAATGTCTTCAGCACCCCCCCCCCCCCCTGATTGAAGCTTTAATATAAGCCTCTTTGTTCTCCTGCGTTGAGCCATAAAGTTTTAAAACACACTTTAACAACGCCTCATAAGGAGCTGAATAATTTTTATATGCATACCCTACTGTGTGAAGTAGCTGCCCTCGAGGAATGTAAGTGTTTAAGGGTAATTTAGCCAAAGGGGTGTTTGCACATGGGTATATCAACCCCCTCATATTGTCACAACAGAGAGCGAGGGCGGCAGGTTGGAAGTTGAAGCACTCTTTGTGCTCCCTCTGCGTGTCACACTCTACTCCCTCTGCGTGTCACACTGACGGATCATTTGCATTCCCAGGAGCAAGGAAGAGTACAGCCCAGTGGTCTTAAAGGGGCACTTCACCAAAAAATACAAAGCTGATTTATTTTGCACGTAAATGGTAAATTGTAAATGGTAAATCGCTGCATTTATATAGCAGCTTTTATCCAAAGCGCTTTACAATTTGTTCCTCACATTTGACCCATTCACCCACACATTCACACACTGACAGCGGAGGCGACCATGCAAGGTGCCAACCTGCTCATCGGGAGCAATTCGAGGTTAAGTGTCTTGCTCAAGGACACATCGAGACGCTGCCCGGGAGGAGCGGGAGTCGAACCAGGAACCTCCGGATTACCAGACGACTGCTATACCTCCCGAGCCACTGTTGCACGTAATCTCACATGCATCCAAAAACTGTAGCTGTGCACACATTTGTTTAGTTTGATGAGTTAGTCGAGAGTTATCGAGAGTAAATTCGTTTGAATATGGTCACCAGTGATGTCATGGGGGACGTTGCATCCTTGCGTTGTGTTAATTACAGCTCAATGAAATTATAAGGTAACAGTCCTTATAAGACGAGGTATCGCTGCCTCATTTCATGGAGCTGTAATTAACACAACACGCCATTCAACGTCCCTGATGACATCACTGGTGGTCGTATTCAAACTAATTGACTCTCAATAACCGTGAAACTAAATGAATGTGTGTTCAAAACAGTTTTGAGTTTTTTTGGGGATGTGTGTGAGAGATTATGTGCAAAATAAATGTTTTTTTTTGTGAAGTGCCCCTTTAAAGGAAACCCAAGGCTGGACTGAGGAGTTCTTAAAGGGTTCTGCAGCAACACAACAACGAGCTAATTTCTGTGGTGGAGGATTTGTTTTTTTTCATCTAAATTGTGCCTCCAGTTTATTATGCTGACGCTTGAATACTAGCAAGATGTTCCCTGCTCTATCCCACCAGTTGCACACTTCTCTCCTTTGTGTTTTGCCACTTGCCCTGGAGAAGGGGGAGGGGGAGGTGGGGGGTGGCTCGGCGTTGCCTGTGTGTGGTGTGTGTGTGTGTGTGTGTGTGTGTGTGTGCGTGCACATGCATGTGTGTCTAATTGCATGTCTATGATCTGTGTGTGTGTGTGTGTGTGTTAAACGGTATTACTCCACATTGCAAAAGACTAACCTTCCTAACGAGTGATTTCAACTTAACGTTTATTTTTCTTGAATTTAAAAAAAGATTTAAAATTCAATACAGCTGAATTGGTTTAAAGTGAAGAATATCTTGAAACAGGGTACACTACTCGACTTGCTTCAAGATAATGTTGGTTGTTTTTGAGAAAATCCTTAAAAACATTATATTGGATTGAAACAAGTGAAATGATCTTACCCCATTGGCCGGTTTCTTATCCCACTAAAAATACATTATGTAAAAAAAAGACATGATGATAATACAGTATCATTACCACACCTATGTGTGTATTTTGTGCCACAGAGCAGAATAGTCTGTGGTCTAGGTTTTGATCTGCTTACCCTCTCTACTTGTATATGTCTGGAGGGAAATGCAGAATTGGCACCTCTCACCCCCCCCCCCCCCCCCCCCTCCCCTCAACCACCTGTCCTTCCTCCCTCCTCTCACCTCCTCACCTCACCTCACCTCACCCGCCCTGCTCTGGCTCTCCCACCCACTCCTCCCTGTCCCAGCTGCACAGACCTGGGGAGCCGGGGTGAACCTGGGAGCAGCAGCAGAGAGAAGGGGAGTGGGGGAGTGGGGGGGGGTGGAGGGGGGCGGAGGGAGGTGTGAAGTAATAGGAGGAGTAAACACAGACAAACTGAAAGAGAGATGGAATCATGAACAAACATGCAGACAGACAGACAGACGTGCAGACAGACAGACCGACGTGCAGACAGACAGACAGACAGGACAGACAGACAGACAGACAGACAGACAGACAGACAGACAGACAGACAGACAGACAGACAGACAGACAGACAGATAGATAGACATACAGACAGACAGACAGACAGACAGACAGACAGACGACAGACAGACAGACAGACAGACAGACAGACAGACAGACAGACAGACAGACAGACAGACAGACAGACAGACAGACAGACAGACAGACAGACAGACAGACAGGCAGACAGACAGACAGACAGACAGACAGAAACAGACAGACAGACAGAGTGCCAGACAAATAGGCAGGTAATCAGAGACCAGGACGGGGGGGAGGCAGGGTGTTGACAGAGTCACTTATGGGCGACAATAACTTGGTCATGACGACAAGGTCCTCTCACTTCAGCCTTTAATCGGCGTGGTTTATTATCACATTGCACATTAGTACATGAGACCTTTTCTCTGTGAGAGGTAGGTGGGAAGAGACAGAGAGGGAGGGAACAATCCCTTAAATACCCTCTTACCTGGCGCCAGCGTCAATAGCTCCGCCTATAGCGCCCTCTTGTGGAAACAGTTACATGCAATCGTATACATCACATAACTTTAACACAGGGGATCAGGATGCCCCACCGGTCCGGTCCGGTCCGGCTCTCCTTGGGTTAGGGTGATGGGGTTGGGGTGGTGGTGTCGGTGGTCGTGGTGGTGGTAGTGGAGCCGAACAGTGCTGAAAGATGACCACAACAGGAACATGTGAGTTTATACTCCACCAGTCGCTCCTGGCAGGCAGACACTTACATAAAGCAGCGGCCGTTCTCTCCCTGCACAGGCTCACATGGTGAACCATGTGAGGCAGGCACCGCTCCGCTGCTACTGCTCTGGCTCTCTCTCTCTCTGCTACCACTTTTTTTGTCTCTTTCTGGACCCTGCAGGAGGACAGGCGTCCAGATGGACAAACAGACCCCCCTTATACAGACAGACATGCCTGGAGTGTTACCGTACTCTCCCTCCCTCCATCCCCCCCTCCTCCTCAGTCCTCCTCTCAATCACTGCACCTAGACCAATCTCCAGGTGGGAGAGAAAGATGACCCCCCCCCCCCCCCCCAGAAAAAAAACCTTGTCCCCAAATCCCCTGTTGAAAGGGTGTCTGCCTCTCTGACCCGTCCGCTGATTCCAACTAATACCCCCCCCCCCCTCCCCCCACCCGCCCTCCCTGGGGGCCTCTCGACAGAGGGCGGCCAGGGGTCAGTGTGTGATGTGTACAGCTGTGTGGGTTGAAGGAGGAGAGAAAAGTGCTGAATACGGGAGAACCCCCCCCCCCCCCCCCCCCCCCAGCATGACCATCGTCACAGTTTCAGTTCATGGCCACGGTCTGTGCCAGACTCCCATGTTACCTCGGTGACGCAAGCAAGCGCAAGCTCAGATAAATATTCACAAATTATACTCTGGAATGCCGCCTCATTGTTTGCAGTTAAACACACAAAGCCTCACGTAGTAGTTTTCACACTCTTCAGAGCGATTACAAACAGTCTTTATCATAATTACATAAATGAGTTAGTGCATTATGTTACAAAACAAAATACACGTCTGCAGTATAGCTGTAATTACCTCTGTCCCCGTTTTGTCTGTCTGTTGTGAACAAGATATCTTGAAAGGTAGCGGCCGGAATGCCACAGAATCTGCTGACGGTATTCATGACCCTGAACGGAAGAAATGTATTGATGTTGGTGGCCTTGGTGGGTAAGGCAGCTGAAATCGAGGCTTAACACATAAGATCTTGCAAGATATTGAGTGTGCAACCTCAAGATAGTGCAGGAAATGGGTCATGTATTTTAAGAATACTTTTTATGCTCGTTAGGGACTCATGCAGCTATTCAGTCATGTAGATTTATGTTCTGGGCTAAATACCTTTCTGTACATGGCAGCAGTAGAGTGGAATATACTTCCAGTAGAGATTAAATCAAGCCTAGTCTTGTCATATGTTTACAAATGCATATCGAAATGGTTATTTGACCAAAGTCAAAGAGATAATGACACACAAATGTATGTGGGTGTATGTATGTAGGTATGTGTGTAAGTATGCATGTAAGTACAGTATGTAGGTATGTGTGTAAGTATGCATGTAAGTACAGTATGTATGCAGGTATGTGTGTGAGTATGTGTGTAAGTACTGAAGGATAGCACTGGTTTTCATATCATTATAACAACATGTATGTAAAGTAAATATCTATAAAGGCTGTCAATCGATTAAAATATTTAATCTGATTAATTGCATGATTGTCCATAGTTAACTCGCGATAATCACAAATTAATCGCATATTTTTTATCTGTTCTAAATCTACCTTAAACTGATATTTTTCAAGTTTTATTACTCTTATCAACATGAGAGTCAACAAATGCTTGCTTTATGCAGCCATTTACACAAAAGGATGACCCTCATGCATTGCAAATTTGCATCAAATTCAAGTGATGCACAAAATAACTTAAACGGAAATAATAATTTAAAACAATGAATAAAGTGTGTATGAATTAATAGGGGAACGAAAACGTTAGGAACTTGTTACATTCACCCACACAAGGGCTGAGGACTCACCCCCCCGCCCCCTCTCTCTCTCTCTCTCTCTCTCTCTCTCTCTCTCTCTCTCTCTCTCTCTCTCTCTCTCTCTCTCTCTCTCTCACACACACACACACACACACACACACACACACACACACACACACACACCAAACACACACACACACACACACACGCACGCACGCACGCACGCACGCACGCACGCACGCACGCACGCACGCACGCACACACACACACACACACACACACACACACACACTCTCCCAGCTCTCTTTCTCTCTTGCCCCTTCCTCATATCTCTCTCTCTCTCTCTCTCTCTCTCTCTCTCTCTCTCTCTCTCTCTCTCTCTCTCTCTCTCTCTCTCTCTCTCTCTCTCTCTCCTCTCTCACACCACACACACACACACACTTTGAGTCAGAAACAAACATAGTATCAATGTGATCAATAATACACCTGAGTGAAGTCTAAAAAACAAAATAGTGGCGTTAAAAGAATTGTGCGTTAACGAGTTAATATCGCATTCACTTTGACAGCCTTAATCTATATAGATTGGAGTTTAAATGTGTTAAACTCTCAGACAGAAATGTTCTCTGCAGGGCCTGTGAAATGACACTGCAAATCGCTCACATTAAACATTTAGACAGAACAAGTCACGAATACAATGATCTCTGGCAGAGAACGGGCGAACAACCAGTGGAAGAACAAATCAAGAGAAGAAAGTGGGGATGGATCGGCCACACACTACGCAAACCAAACACCAGCACCACCAGACAGACCCTTAGATGGAACCCCCAAGGCAAAAGGAAGAGAGGCCGGCCCAAGAACACCTGGCGCAGGGACTTGGAGACAGACATCACACAGAGCGGACTGACATGGAAACAGCTGGAAAGCAAAGCACAGGACAGAGGACCCTGGCGAACTGTTGTCGACGGCCTATGCTCCCCCAAAAGGAGCGATAGGCGTAAGTAAGTAGTAAGTAAGTCACGAATAAGAATAACAAAACAAAGAATAAGAATAGAATAAAATATACAGAAAATAAATACATATGTGTGTAGGTTTTTTAGATAACAGGTATTAGGGGTATATCTTATATAAGACAACTAACTAAAATGTGATCTCATTGGATGTGCCCTGACAATTAATGCTTGTATATCTTATCGTGTTTTGTCATGTTTGTTTATATGTTTGTTTAAAAAATTATAAAAAAAGAAAATACAAAAAAGAAAATAAATACAGTAAAAATATACAGAAGTCTACAGTAAGTGTAATATTGCACAGTGTTGTTTCAAAAGTAAAAGTCCAGGAAGAAGGTAACTGTCACCCTGTGCTTAGTGATGCATTGTATCAGACTGATGGCTGTCGGAATGAAGAACTTCCTGTGCCGTTCAGTGCTACATTTAGGGAGTGTTAGCCTAGCACTGAACATGCTCCTCCTGTCAGCCAAGTCTGTGTATAGTGGGTGGGAGGGGTTTTCCCTGATGGCCTGGAGCTTAGCAAGGCTCTTCCTCTCCGCCACCATCGCTAGAGAGTCCAGCTCCACCCAAACCACGCTACTGGCCTTCCTGACCAGCTTATCCAGCCTGTTTTTGTTTGTGTCAGTCCGCTGCCCCAGCAGGTCACAGCATACAAGAAGGCGCCCGCCACCATCCTTCTACCTTCTATCCCCAGGCCATCAGGCTGCTAAACGAACAATAATCGCTAAACGAACAATAATCACTATGCAACAACCATCAAATGCACACAGCACACACACCCACACGCACACACTCACTCAAACAAACAACACACTGCAGCACCCACTCTCCACACTTTAGATCACACAAACACACTTACACTTTATATTTATTGATAAAGGATTTGCACTACAACTCGTACACCTACTGTGAATTGTACCTAAATTGCACCTCGTCCCATTTCTCCATTTCTGCCTTGCACTATATAGTATTGTATATTAGTACACTGCACAGTATTGTATATTGTATGGTAACTACGTCTATTCTGCATCGAACATTGTACATATGTCTAAACTGAACACTGTGACCTCTTTTTTTACTTCTAATTTTACTATGTTTTTATTTCATACTTATCTTGTCTTGCACAGTCTCTGGAGCGCAACAGTAAGAAGCATTTTGTACAAAAGTATTCTGTACTTCTGTATGACAACTATTAAAGAAACTTGAAACTTGAAACTTGAAACCACCGACTCATAGAACATCTTCAACATCCTCAACTTTGTACAGATATTGAAGGATCTCAGCCTTCTGAGTAAGTAAGTAAGTAAGTAAGTAAGTAAGTAAGTAAGTAAGTAAGTAAGTAAGTAAGTAAGTAAGTAAGTAAGTAAGTAAGTAAGTAAGTAAGTAAGTAAGTAAGTAAGTAAGTAAGTAAGTAAGTAAAAATCTATTTATAAAGCACCTTTCATACATGTCATGCAGCTCAAAGTGCTGTACAAAAACATACGCATATGTAAAGCATCACATTAATAAGACAACAGTAATAAAAGTACCGCAATAGGCAAAGCACAGTAAAATAACATTTCAGTAAAAGATCACTACATCAAATTTAAAACACATAATAATAAAAACATTTCAATAAGATACTCGCTTTCCCTAAGGCATGGTACACTATTTGTAAGCTAGACTGTAGGTACGTTTTAAATTTTCCTTAAAAAATTTGTATGGAGCTGGCGTTCCTGATGTGTGTTGGTAGCGTGTTCCATAGTTTTGGGGCATAGTTGGCAAATGCCGTACTTCCGACTAGGGATGGGCATTTTAAAGAAAAATCCAGATCGATTGATCGCATGCTATACTCGATTGATCGTGTATTACTCAAAAAAAAAATTATATATATTTTGTTGTTCATTCACGTATATATGTTTAAGGAAGCCAACAAACAGATAATCGTACAGATACATGTGAAAAGATATGTAAAAAAATTAAATAAAGAAAAATGTATAATTTCGATTTAAAAAAAAAAATTCTCATAGCTACGAGTAATCGATTACTCATGCCCATCCCTACTTCCGACCCTCTTTTGGTTTATGGGTGTGTCTAATAAACCTGTAGTGGATGACCGTAGCGTTCTTGAGGGCAGATAACAAACTAGGGAATTTGCTATGTATTTTGGGCCTTGCTCATTAAGAGCTTTATATGTCAGGAAAATGACCTTAAAATCAATTCTATGAGTTATTGGCAGCCAGTGCAGAGTGGCTAGGACTGGAGTGATATGTTCTCTTCTCTTTGGACGAGTTAGTAATCAAGCTGCAGAGCTTTGGATAAGCTGAAGCTTCCCAATGGTTGCTTTGGGAAGACCAGTGAACAGTGCATTACAATAGTCAAGCCGGCTTGAGATAAAAGCATGAATCAGTGTCTCGGCATCCTTTTTATTTTACGAATGGTCTTACGTTCACTATGTTTCTTAGGTGAAAGAATGACGTTTTCATGGCCTTATTAATATGGGACTTAAAGGTCAGGTCTGAGTCCAAAATGACACCTAGGCTTGTAACGTCAGTCTTTACATAGGATGACAGACTCCCCAGGTTTCCACACAGCACTTCCCTTTTCGCTTTTGGGCCGATCAATAGGATTTTGGTCTTGCTTTCGTTTAATTTTAGGAAGTTATTGTTCATCCACTTATTTATTGCTAAAAGACTGTTTGTAATGGACTGTATGGCTGTAGTGTTATTTGGTTCTGCGGAGATATAGTTGTGTATCATCAGCATAACTATGGAACCATACATTGTGGTCTCTAATGCCCCGAGGGGAAGCATATATAGCGAGAAGAGTAATGGACCAAGGCAGCTTCCTTGTGCAACTCCAACTACTTCTGAGGAAGTAGAGTCGGCTCTGGCCCTTCTTGTACAGTGCCTCTGCGTGTTTTGACCCGTTCAGTTTGTTGTCGAGGAGCCAGAGAGCCATGGTCACACACAGAGTCAGGGAGATTCATTCAGAAGAGATAGCCGACAAGCTAGTAATGATACGTGTATGGGTCAGAAGCCGCTGACGGCCGTTGCTAGGGGGACGAGATGGCCAAAACAACGTTAGAGAAACATCGCGCAAGAGAGAGACTTTAAGACTTTAAGAGAAACATTGAAAGAGAGAGAGAGAGAATTTAAGACTTTAAGCTGTGAGTCTTCCAGTAGTGCAGAGGCAGACGAGTTTTTACAGCGAGATGGACCACACGAGAGCTGAGCTCCCAGCTCTCTGAAAGAGGCTTCGGAGGGGGAGGGGAAAAGACCATGCAGTAGAGAGATAGCTACAGGCTAACAGACAGGCTTCAGCTAACATGACAGGCCGCAGAACCACCAAAGACAGAGAAATAATCTATTAATCTAGTTTCTTATACCACCAAAGACTTTCTTTCTGTACGAGATGTTATTGTAGAATTATCCAAATGTACTATCCATGCTGTTTTCAACAGTAATTGTTTAGCAAAGGATTACTTGTCATCTGGTGCCATCTGCCATCTTTCAGTGCCTTGTACCCGTTTTCTTAGGCAGTTAGCCTCGCTGGTATGCACGCCATTAGAGTTAGCCACGCTTTTAGGCCTCTTTGCTTTTGGAAAATATATATTTTATACTTTTTTAATACTCCATCTGCCATCTGGTGGGCATTCATAGATGGCGCAGAAACATGCAATGCGCATGTGTAACCCAGGTTTCAGATATGTACCTATTTAAGTTATAAAGACCTGAATAGTTAAGGCTATTATGTAAGAATATAGTTGATATTATTGAGTACCAAGCCCTTTAAATTACAGATTGTCCCTTTAATTCGCGTGATGACGTAACAGCCACGTTACGACAGCCACGTTTTGCCTTGCAGCGTCTCACGTTACAGAGCCTCGCGCTGCGCAGAGCAGACACTCAGACCGACGGAGGAAGACACGCACTTGAACAAGAGCTGACGCAGCTGAATGTTGCTGCTGAACGAAATAGATAATAGTATGATAAAACCAGTTATCAAACAGTTATAGAAGATTCCCCCAATTGCAAAACCGAAGAAGCGTTGCAGTAAAGTAGCTGTAGCTGCGGTTTTGGCCAGTTTTTATAGGATACCCCAGCACTCCAATCTACTCTGGGAGCAGTCCCAGGAGTCCATCCATCTCCACGTGTGCCCATGAGGGAAGGAGGCAGTGTGCTAGATGACACAAGATGGCGAGCCAACCCATTGAACCTCTGATATAGCTCAAAGCTAACCCAAGCCGATTCGAATACCCCTGTTGCACAATCCCCGTTGCTTCAACAGTCTGGTAGGTTGGAACTGAAAGAACTTGAACCATAAGAACTTGAACTATAAGAACTTGAACTGTAAGAACTTGAACTGAAAGAACTTGAACTGTAAGAACTTGAACTGATTGAACAAGAGCACAAGGACATTCTAAGGCTTCGGCCCAGTTCACCTTTTGTTACTTTGATATTGTATTTTTGTATTTGATTTGATTTAATTTGCTACTCGAACCACTGATGGTTCTCATGTAAGGAAAGAAGGTTAAAGGGTAATTTCACCTAAAATGGTATTTGCATTCCCATAACCTAGAGTATTGATGACATTGACTATGGTTGAATCACTGATGATTTTCCTGTAAAGAAAGAAGGTTTAAAGGATAATTTCACCTAAAAAGGTAATTGCATTCCCCTAACCTAGAATATTCCAAATGGTACTTTTGTTGTGTTACACCTTCCAAGGAAGAGTTTAAAGGAGCATTTCACCTGTTAGGGTACTTGCGTTCCTGCACATTTAAAGGTTTAAATTAATATGTTTAAACACTTACCTGGTGAAATGATCAACTGAAATAGAGTTTACTGATGATAAAAGGATACGTTTAATATCCAACCTTGAATCTAGCTTAGCTAGAGATAACCTCAGAGACGTCTGAACCAAACCTAATGTGTTGATTTAATCAATCTAGGACTTGATATCGAACTAACCCTCCTTAAAGGAGAGGTTATAGAAAGAACCTAAAAGGGATACTTCAAACAACTACTACCTTGAACTACTATATGTCTGTATGTCTATATCTTTAGCTAGCGCGCATTTAATAAATTCCGGTTATTATTATAACTCTGTCTCTGGTCATTGTTCTTATATTGTGCATATTTACTCCTCTCCTCGTTTCGTACCTAGAACTGTGCCCGTGGCGAACAGCTATTACAAGTAGGTGACACAAGTGCTACATAAATTTGGTGAGACAGCCAGGAGGAGTATATCACAATTAAGAGGACCAGTCTTTAAGTCAGAAACCTAAATAGCGTGTAGCGATGGACGTAGTTCAAACTAGCAGCGTAAAAATCCCTAATTCGGTCATAGTCAGCGGTACAATCGACATTACCACTGACGATGAACTAAATGATTTTCTGGTGAAACACGGGTCTATTCGTAGAAAGCTCCCCGTAGACCCTTCCGAGTCAGAGCCAGAACCACGTGTTATTATAGAATACGAAAGTGGCGAAGCCTTGCAAGCACTTTCCAATTACCGACTAAACACGGCTAAAGCTAGTTATCTCATTAGAGACTTAGCCAGCGTTTATGTACCTGTAGTCAGCAACACGGCTACACAGACTTATCTCTCAGACCTAAAAGAGATAGCGAAGCAGAGTGGCGAAGACCTCGCGGAAGTCCTCAGGAGAGAACTCTCCACCATCGGCGACGTCCTCACCCTGAACGATCCTGAACCCCGAACTGACGAAGGAACAGAAGGAGAATTATACGACGAAGAAACAGGTGGGGAACTATTTGAAATGGCAGACCAACATGTTCCAGAGGCTGCAACACAAGCTAGCCCCTCACCCAGAACAATCCCAGAGCAGCAAGTCCGACAAGAGCACAGCCGGTCTCCTTCACCAGCGCGCTCTCAAGAGAAAGCACGACCTGCTCTGAGACTCTCCGATGTCAACCCACCTGAGGTGCAAAAGATGATTGTGGAGCACATAGTGCGAAATGAAGACTCAGCCATGCACAGCCAAGCATCACTGAGACTCAGACTCTTCTCTGGGCGAAGACCTCGGCCCGACAGAGAAGTAGACTACGAGACATGGCGTTCCAATGTGGGGCTTCTCCTCAAAGACATAAAATTGTCTGATCTACACAAGTCCCGGAAACTCCTAGATAGCCTCATGGCACCCGCCATTGACATCATAAGACACCTGACACCTGAATGTCCCCCAGGAATGTACCTGGAGATCCTCGACTCCGCCTTCGGAACCGTCGAAGATGGATGTGACGGGGTTCTTTCTAGACTCCTCAAAAAAACTCCCACAAACAATGGCGTAGTCGGAAAAATGGTCTTGGTGTTGTTTTATTTCCCAGCCTCCAAGGTGCAGAGGTGACATTTCATAACAAGTAAATAAATAAATAAATAACTAAACTATACAACCTCTGCAGTCTATCAGATGCATTCCACAATAACGGCATCTGATAGACAAAACACTTACTGGGTGGCGCTTCCCTAGTTACCCATTTTGGAACCGTTATCTGGTGAAGCACCACCACAGAGACAAACAGACTAACAATACACATACGGCACTTCCCTCAGTCACCTACAGTGTAACTGGTGCAGGGCAAGAACCCAGAACCTTGGTCACGCAGCCCTCATGACACCTGCACTCCTCCCCCTCCACAGGTGCCACACATAATTAATTAACAAGACTAAACAGGTGCTACACATCAATTGAATGACCGTTTCCTATACACACATTATCTAAAAACAACCTCCAACACCAAATACCCTCACAACCCAATAAATAAATACATATACACAACACAATAAATAAATATATGTATGAATGGATATATGAATGTATGTATAAATGCATGTATGCTTAGATTAATGGATATGTATGCATGTTTGATTATGTATGAATGTATATGATGAGTGAAATGTTGTGTGTATGTGTGCGTGCGTGCTGCCCTGGCGTCAGTGACAGACCCACTCTGTCACATTATCCCTCCCGTCGACGAGGTTGCCGATGTGCGGCAACCTGGATCTGGGAATGATGTTCATGGGATGTTGGCCCGGCGGAACGCACAGCCACCGTTCCTCGTCCTCCTCCCTGCTGCACAGCTCGGAATCCAGCGACGCAGAGCCCTCCGGTGGCGGTAGGATTCTCGGCTCTAACCCGGTCCCCCCCCCGTCGGCGCTGGGCTGCGGCGTCCTCCTCCCTGCTGCACAGCTTGGAGTCCAGCGACGGCAGAGCCCTCCGGTGGCGGTAGGTTCTCGGCTCTCACCCGGTCCCCCCCCCGTCGGCGCTGGGCTGCGGCGTCCTCCTCCCTGCTGCACAGCTCGGAGTCCAGCGACGGCAGAGCCCTCCGGTGGTGGTAGGTTCTCGGCTCTCACCCTTTCCCCCCCCGTCGGCGCTGGGCTGCGGCGTCCTCCTCCCTGCTGCACAGCTCGGAGTCCAGCGACGGCAGAGCCCTCCGGTGGCGGTAGGATCCTCGGCTCTCACCCGGTATCCCCCCGTCGGTGCTGGGGCTGCAGCGTCCTCCTCCCTCGTCCAGCAGCGGTAGGTCTCGGCTCCACGCTCAAGTCCAGGAGCGCGGCTTGGTGCGCCGCCCTGGAAGGCAGGCAATCTCCCGACTACGCCATCCCACTTCTGACACCATATGTGACGGGGTTCTTTCTAGACTCCTCAAAAAAACTCCCACAAACAATTTCGTAGTCGGAAAAATGGTCTTGGTGTTGTTTTATTTCCCAGCCTCCAAGGTGCAAAGTACCTCCATACAATGCAAAACAATGGAGAGAAACCTTCAGCTTACCTTCCACGACTACAGGTGATGCTGAACACCACCTACAGAAGAGGAGGAGTAGCTGCAACCGATCTTGATCAGCAACTTCTAAGACAATTCATCAGAGGCTGCTGGGACAACACCATGATAACCGAGCTGCAGTTAGAACAGAGAAACCCACCTACCTTTGCAGAGTTCCTCCTGTTACTCCGCACAGCAGAAGACAAGCGCTCTTCCAAAGAAAGCCGCATGAGGCAGTACCTCAACGTTTCAAAGCCAAGGGTATCGAGTAACTACCAGGGCATCTGGAACCAATGCGAAGAGGAATGCACTTCACAGCCAATTCCGGACACCAGCTCTGAAGTCCAAAGTTTAAAGGCTCTAGTTGCAGACCTACAGACACAGCTCACAAGAATACCGAACGACAACAAGAAAAGACAAGCGAGGCCAGCTCCCAAGCACGAAGCCCCGGCATCAGTTAAACCGAAGCCGACGACTGACAGAGGTACTCCCAAGTTCCAAAAGTCAGAGACTCCAAACCCAAACTACACGAGCAATAGACCAAGACCCTGGTATTGCTTCAGATGTGGAGAAGACGGACACATAAGACCCCACTGCGAGAGTGAACCAAACCCCTCTCTGGTGGTCTCGAAAA
Source organism: Notolepis coatsorum (assembly GCF_963971535.1). Lineage (NCBI taxonomy): Eukaryota > Metazoa > Chordata > Actinopteri > Aulopiformes > Paralepididae > Notolepis > Notolepis coatsorum. Next base: position 48,609,608 of record NC_140176.1, on the reverse strand, counting down.
AGATATTACTAGAGGAGAAACAGCATGCATGGGACGCTGAAAACAAAGCCTCCAAGCCTGATTTAAACTGAAGACAGTTTCTGCTGAGGGACAGGCGGGAACTGAGTCACGAGAGAGACGTCCCAGACGGAAGTGGCGAGCCTCCAATATGTGCTCGACCTCCCATACCAAAGAAGTAGCCCTACCAAAAGGACTGGTTGGAGCTAAATGCACTGCACAAGTAACCATAGAAGGTAAAGAGTGCAGCTGCTTACTCGATACAGGCTCCCAAGTGACAACGATCCCGAATTCCTGTCTCATGTACCCATCCACTCCTTATACGACCTGCTTGAAGTGGAAGGAGCCAACGGTCAGGAAATTCCCTACCTCGGCTACGTCGAGACTACAATCAAGTTTCCCAAGAGCATGTTCGGAGTAGACATCGAAGCGCCCACCTTAGCGCTGATTGTACCTGATATGCGCTCCTCACTGTCATCAGCGCTGATAGGCACAAACGCCCTAGATATCCTGTACAAGCAGTACGCAGACACCACATCTCAGAACCCTTGGAGCCAGACATAAACAGTCTGAGGATTCCAGTATGGGCGAAGTGAAACTACATAGCAAAGACCCTGAAACTATCGCTCCAGGTCAGACCAAAGTCCTCGAGGGATTAGTGAATTGCAGAGCAACCAACGCAGGAAGATGGGTGATGATAGAGTCCCCAAGGTCAACGGCCTTGCCGGGTGGAATACTGGTATCGGATGGCTTAGCAGAGCTACCACGAAAACTGCCACATTGTATACCAGTCATCCTCAAGAACGAGTCCGACCACGATATCACCCTGTCCCCGAAGGTTGTGATAGCCGAGATACATGCAGTCATGAGTGTCCAATCCCTCAAGACACTTGACGCAGAACTATCGACAGACCCTAACCAAAAATCAAAGCTCAAGTTTGACTTTGGAGACTCTCCAGTACCTCAAGAGTGGAAAGAGAGGATAACTGAACGACTGAACTCCATGCAAGAAGTTTTCGCACACCACGATCTCGACTTCGGATGCACTGACAAGATAAAGCATCACATAAATCTCAATGACAAGACGCCATTCAAACATCGGGCGAGACCTATACACCCTCAAGATATTGAAGCTGTGCGCAACCACATTCAACAGCTCCTCGACACTGAAGTCATCCGAGAATCTGAATCACCCTTCTCGTCGCCAATTGTAGTCGTCAGGAAGAAGAACGGCGATGTCAGACTATGCATAGACTACAGGAAACTGAACCTCCAGACAGTAAAGGATTCATACGCCCTGCCCAACCTGGAGGATTCCTTTTCAGCACTGACTGGATCCAAATGGTTCTCAGTGCTAGATCTCAAATCTGGTTTTTACCAGATCGAAATGGAAGAAAAGGACAAGCACAAGACAGCATTTGTCTGCCCGCTGGGATTCTTTGAGTTCAATAGGATGCCTCAAGGAATAACGAACACCCCAAGCACGTTCCAGAGGCTTATGGAGCGGTGCGTGGGAGAACTGAACTTGAAGCAAGCCCTCGTTTTCCTGGACGATCTGATCGTTTTCTCTTCAACGCTAGAGGAACACGAGGAGAGACTCATGCGAGTCCTGAGCCATCTGAAAGAGTATGGGCTAAAACTATCACCCGAAAAGTGCAAATTCTTCCAGACCTCCGTAAGGTATCTAGGCCACATAGTGTCTGAGAAAGGAGTCGAAACGGACCCAGAAAAGACAACCGCACTGAAAACCTGGCCAAAGCCAACCAAACTGAAAGAACTGAGAGCATTTCTAGGATTCTGTGGTTACTACCGTAGATTCGTCAAAGACTATTCGAAGATAGTGAAACCCCTCAACGCACTTACTGCCGGATACCCTACAAAGCTACAGTGAACACCGAGAAGTATTACGACCCTAAAGATCCCTTCAATGACAGATAAACCCCCGCTTGCCAGACAGCTTTCGACGCTATCATAGAAAGGCTGACAACTGCCCCTGTTCTCGGTTTCGCCGACCCCAAACAGTCCTACATATTGCACACAGATGCAAGCACACTAGGTCTCGGCGCCGCCCTCTACCAGGAGCAGCAAGGACAGAAGCGTGTCATCGCTTATGCAAGCCGCGGATTGTCAAGATGTGATACCAGGTATCCTGCCCATAAATTGGAGTTCCTTGCCTTAAAATGGTCAGTAACTGAGAAATTCCAGGATTACCTCTACGGAAGACCATTTCTTGCTGTCACTGATAGAAACCCACTGACATATGTCCTTACCACTGCTAAGCTTGATGCCGCAAGCTACAGATGGTTATCCGATCTATCAACCTTCGATTTCCAGCTGCAATACAGAGCTGGAAAACAGAATCAAGACGCTGATGGGCTGTCCAGACGACCACACAGCAGACCAGCTGATGAACCAATATCGAGAAAAGAGATGGAAAGAATACAACAGTTTGCGAAGAGACATCTCCCTGAACCGGAGCACGCAAACATGAATGAAGACATCATTAGAGCCATCTGCGAAAGACACTTAGTTCGCGAAGTGATCGACAACGGCTCTAAAGAGACACCATCCAGTATTGCATCGTGGTATCACTTGCCCTCCACCCAAATGCAATCCCAGACAGCTTCCAAGGAGAAGATCAGCTGGGTGGCCTACCCGTCGTTCCGCTGATAACTCCAGCCGAAATGAGAGAAAAGCAAAGAGCCGACACCTGTATCCGTCAAGTACTGCAGCTTGTGGAATCAGGGGAGAAACCTCCACTGACACTCAGAAAGGAAATCCCCGAACTTTACCTTCTACTAAGAGAGTGGAACCGGTTAGAGGTATTGGACGGAGTCCTGTACCGGAAGAGACAAGAAGGCGCACAGACCCATCATCAACTTGTGCTGCCTGAAGATCTGAGACCTATGGTCTTACAGAGCCTTCATGATGACATGGGCCACATGGGCGTGGACCGAACCCTAGACCTCGTCCGAAAGCGATTCTATTGGCCCAAAATGTCAGCTGAAGTAGAGACAAAGATCAGGACCTGCAACCGATGTGTACGGCGTAAAGTTCCACAAGAGAAAGCTGCCCCGTTGGTGAACATCACAGCCACACGACCACTCGAGTTGCTGTGCATGGACTTTCTCAGCTTGGAACCAGACTCCAGTAACACAAAAGACATCTTGGTCATTACGGACCACTTTCAGTTACAGTAAAGTAGCTGTAACTGCGGTTTTGGCCAGTTTTTACAGGATACCCCAGCACTCCAATCTACTCTGGGAGCAGTCCCAGGAGTCCATCCATCTCCACGTGTGCCCATGAGGGAAGGAGGCGGTGTGCTAGATGACACAAGATGGCGAGCCAACCCATTGAACCTCTGATATAGCTCAAGGCTAACCCAAGCCGATTCGAATACCCCTGTTGCACAATCCCCGTTGCTTCAACAGTCTGGTAGGTTGGAACTGAAAGAACTTGAACCATAAGAACTTGAACTATAAGAACTTGAACTGTAAGAACTTGAACTGAAAGAACTTGAACTGTAAGAACTTGAACTGATTGAACAAGAGCACAAGGACATTCTAAGGCTTCGGCCCAGTTCACCTTTTGTTACTTTGATATTGTATTTTTGTATTTGATTTGATTTAATTTGCTACTCGAACCACTGATGGTTCTCATGTAAGGAAAGAAGGTTAAAGGGTAATTTCACCTAAAATGGTATTTGCATTCCCATAACCTAGAGTATTGATGACATTGATTATGGTTGAATCACTGATGATTTTCCTGTAAAGAAAGAAGGTTTAAAGGGTAATTTCACCTAAAAAGGTAATTGCATTCCCCTAACCTAGAATATTCCAAATGGTACTTTTGTTGTGTTACACCTTCCAAGGAAGAGTTTAAAGGAGCATTTCACCTGTTAGGGTACTTGCGTTCCTGCACATTTAAAGGTTTAAATTAATATGTTTAAACACTTACCTGGTGAAATGATAAACTGAAATAGAGTTTACTGATGATAAAAGGATACGTTTAATATCCAACCTTGAATCTAGCTTAGCTAGAGATAACCTCAGAGACGTCTGAACCAAACCTAATGTGTTGATTTAATCAATCTAGGACTTGATATCGAACTAACCCTCCTTAAAGGAGAGGTTATAGAAAGAACCTAAAAGGGATACTTCAAACAACTACTACCTTGAACTACTATATGTCTGTATGTCTATATGTTTAGCTAGCGCGCATTTAATAAATTCTGGTTATTATTATAACTCTGTCTCTGGTCATTGTTCTTATATTGTGCATATTTACTCCTCTCCTCGTTTCGTACCTAGAACTGTGCCCGTGGCGAACAGCTGTTACAAGTAGGTGACACAAGTGCTACACATGCGTCGGACTAAGAACCACTTCCGGGTCAGCACGACCGTCTGCTAGGATATAAAACGGCGTGAGTAATGTAACGTTGCCAGATTCACACAAATGAACTTGGAACGAACATTTAAGACGAGAACGAGTCTTATGGAAAATGTTTATTGTAAAAGCAGACTACCTCAATTGTTATTTGTAAGCATTGAATGTAACGGCTTATTTATGTGTTTATAACGCGGGCTCCAATCTAATGTTATTGTGTAATGCTCGAACGTATCACTGATTGCACCTATTGTTCTTTGTTTACCACCAGGTTAATAATCTGACTATCATTGATGAAACTGATGTAACTGATTACTGAACTGACTACAGCCAGCAAGACCTGGTTAAAGACTGTATGATCTACAGGGCGGCTACGTGGCGTAGTGGGCAAGGCGCTCGCCACGAATTGCTTTCAGTTTAGCTGGTCGTTCATACTAATACACATTGGCCGTATTAGGGGGTGGGAAACTGATGGGTGGGGATCGGGCGTTGTGGACAGCGACTCCTACAGGTCGGTTGGTGCGCCTGCGCAGTAGAATCAGGAAGTGTCGGGGGCAGCGTGAGCCTCCCACGCGTTACTCCTCGCCACTGAGAGATCGAGCTGCGCAGGTGAAAAGATGCGACTGCTGTTACCTCAAGTACCGGAGGGGACTTGTGCTATGTATGACTTAGTCCACATTGCAGCCGGCTTGTGGGAGGCAAGAAACAGCGTTTGTGACAGGGGAGGGTTGAATTGGATGATACAAAATTGGGATGGGAGAAAATATAGAAAATGGGAGAAAAAGTGGATAAAAAAAAAGACTGTATGATCTACTTCGGAATTAAAAGAGTACGAACCAGGAAGTCAACAAGTCCGAATTGTTTCCTTCGAAGTTATCTTGCCAAACTACCCTTCCAGAGGGAGATCTATACAGCACATAAAAAAGTGTGATTGCCCGGATATCTGGACAGTTATGTTTATGGAAATAAACATCCTTTCTGATAAAGAAACGACGACTCAGGTTAAATTTTTGTCCGGATGCATTAACGGGGTGAAACAGTGTTCCAACCAGTACGAGGGAGGACAGAATTCCACCGAACGATGGCCTCACATCAACAAATAAACACAACGCAGACATGGCCAGGAGAAGCGATGAAGGCTGATAACGATAGACGAGGAAGCTGTAAACACCATAATCTAACAGTACGGCATATGTAGGTAGGTATGTGTGTAAGTGTGTAATGCATTTCGGAAATGGATGACTTAGAAATGTATGTGTATGCGCATTCTTCTAGCTCTGTTATGTTATCCAATGCTCTGTTCCAAGGAAACTTCTTTTTACAGTATTTATACAACTTTCACAGTGCAGAGTTTATGCTAGCATGGATTGACATGCTAGTCACAGAAGAACACTGGCAACCTGCCACGTAGCTGACTCTGCAACCCGTATGGTTACTATGTTTAGTACAAACTACCGGAAGCAGTAAGAATAGCACATTCCAGGCTGAAATAATCTTTTAGTTCCAAGGATGGGCACCGATTCCCGCTCTACCTATTCCCCTCCAGCCGCACGCCAGTGTGCCACTGTCGGCCCACAGAGCCAGGGCTCCCCAGCAGCCAGGCGCAGAACACAGTGAACTAGATGGATTATCTTTTGTCGAGGGAAAGAGATAGAGACAGATTATGGCATAAAAATCCACGCCATCGGTATTTTCTCTCCCTCCAGGGAAGCCAACAAAGAGACTCCCGCTCCTACAAATGATTATCGGCACAATAGGCTTGTTAGTTCATTCTGACGCTTTTCGGGGGGAGAGACCTAGACAAAACGGATTCGGCTTTTAGGGATCCCGTGTAAAAGATCCGCCCGGAAGATAAGCGACGGAGGGAGATCCCCTTTGACGGTTTCGTGACGTATCTCGTAGATAATCTCACCTCCGCGGTTGTCAGACCAGATAAATAGCTGAATCGGGATAACCCTATGAATAGTTGACGAGGAAGTGTGAATTTACGCATCAACATTCTGTCTGACTCAGAATAGAATATGTGGACGTGACACGCGCATTGTGACAGACGTTCCACTCTCGTCAGGGTTGGCATTGTTATAGCTTTGAGCGGTGTCAGCATTTTGTTTTCTTCTCTCTACGCTCGCAGACATACAGTATCACCTCTATCTCACGGAGATACAACACCGGCATCCATTGTGGCTCTTGATTATCGGCATATGCTCACATTCGCCCCTTTCAGGAGCCACTGCTACCGCTGAGAGGTCTGGGGGAGGGGGAGGGTAGAGGTGAGAGGTTGTGACCCCTCTGGGCACACGGTGAGGGCAGTGTGCTGACAGAGTGTGTGTGTGTGTGTGTGTGTGTGTGTGTGTGTGTGTGTGTGTGTGTGTGTGTGGGTGTGTGTTTGTGGGGGGTGTTCCCATCTCGTGGCAGTGTTTGTTTGTCAGTCCCTTCCTGCCTGTTTTACAGGCCTCGGTGCTCCTCATGTATATGAAGGGAACAGGTCACGGTCATTTGGAGGGGAGCTGTCCAGAGCATCCAGGCTAATCAAACAGAAGTGAGACGAGGAGAGTTTTTTTTACGCGGACACGACCCCGACGTCATTAAAATGAATGGAACCCCCATGGGGTCGAAACCCATTCCAGCGATTCTGACCTGGTGTAAAGACACGGCGGTATATCCCGCGGCTTTATGGCAGATTTGGCAGGGGGCACCAGCTGTTGAGATTACCGAAATTCCTGGACTTTGGCATTTGTAATGTACAGTCGATTTATGTCAGCGGCATCAAAGGATCTGAATTTTCATTGGTGGATTTTCTTGAGGTTGTTGGCAATGCGAGTCCCTTGAGGAGCTGCCCTGTGTGCGCTATTAAAGACAAGCCACATTAGAAAGGGTTGCAGGTATGCTCACCCTAATCCATGTTGGTGTCAAGTAGGCCTGTCACGACTAAGGATTTGTATAGTCGACTTTGATTGGCCAAAATTTGCCGATAGTCGACTACCCCCCAAAATGCAAAAAAAAATATATATATAAATATTTCATATTTCTTTTTTTATTTAATTATATTTTTTTGGATCATTCCATTTGGGCTGTGAGGGGTGCTTAATGTCTGAAGGAGTCGACTGAAGGCTTCTTGTCCTCTGCTAAAGCATGCAATTAGTCCACTGATTGATACATCTTGATATTTGTCTAATAATGTGTTCATTAGACGGGTGAAATCCTCTTTCAGTGCCTCTGTGCCCGTTTTCTTAGGCAGTTAGCCTCGCTGGTATGCGCACCATTAGAGTTAGCCAGGCTTTTAGGCCTCTTTGCTTTTGGAAAGAATGATAAAAAAAAAAAAAAAAAAAAAAAAATATATATATATATATATATATATATATATATATTATACTTTCTTTTTGTTGCATTCAACTAAGAGGTTGGCAGTCGACTACGGCTCCTTTCGATCGATTAGTCGACTATTCGACTAGTCGAGGTCAGCCCTAGTGTCAAGGCAGTTATTTTTATTGAACCTCAACTATATAGTTTTGTGAAGAAAATAATGACCCCTAGAATGATCACATTTACATTTAGTCATTTAGCTGACTCTTTTATCCAAAGCGACTTACAGATGACAACAAGTAAGCAGGAGGGGAACACCTCTGGCATTGTTTGTCAAACAGTGTCAAACTTGAGTGCTACACTCTGTGTGCATAGTGATATAGACAGAATTAGCATGATAGATAGTATAGAAACTGGACTTTTGAAGAAGTCTTTATTCATCATGCAGTTACACACACATGTGATGGGCGGCACACACAGCAATACAGACATGGAATTTTTGGGTCGCCGATGAAATTTAGTCTCTGCGCTTGACCCATCCTGTCATCTTTTTCCCCCCAAGGGCAGCCGGGAGCAGGTAGGGGCTGCGGCGTGGGGCCGCGCCCCGTGGACCAATCCAAGTGCTCCTGTCCGTCTTTGTCAGGGAACGTGACAGTGTTAGCGATCTGTTGTGCATGTTTTTCCATTGGGTTTATCTTATCGAGAGGGGAAACCCTTGCAAGCACAGGGAGAACATGCAAACTCCACACAGAAAAGCCTGGGAGATACCCCACCTGGGTACCTGGCAACACGGAAACCTGGTCCCCAAGCGGGAATCCAACCCTGGACCTAATCAAAGTAGTATAGGCACAGTAATATTGTACATAGTAGATAGTAGTATAGACATAGTAGCACAAGTACATAATAGTAAAAGACAGATCACAAGGGGATTACAGAATGCATGTAAAAAGAAAAATACACTATATAGAGAATTTATAAAACATAGAACTAAAGAGGCAGAAAATAAATATAAGAAATATAAAAACAAGTTGACTAATATTATGAGAAGATGTAAGAAGGATCATTATAGTAGAATATTAGATAACAACAAATATAATATTAAAGGTGTTTGGAAGATATTAAATGGTATTATCAGGAATGGATCAAGACAAATAAACTATCCTCAGTATTTTATGGAAGAGGATCAAACTATTAGCAATATGGATGATGTGGTTAACAACTTTAATACATTTTTTGTAAATATTGGACCAGAATTAGCGGGAAAAATCCCAGATCCAGTGACTCCTGAAGACATAAAAGACAATTACATTGAAAGAAATCCTAGTTCAATGTTTCTGGAAGCGGTAGATGAAAATGAAATTATAGAAACTACTAATAAATGTAAAAACAAGACATCTACAGACAGTAATGAAATAGATATGAAAATAGTAAAAAATGTCATTATTGGGATTTCAAAACCACTCACGCACATCTGCAATTTATCATTCAAAACTGGTCGATTTCCGAATAAAATGAAAATAGCAAAAGTCATACCTCTGTTCAAGACTGGAGATAAACACCACTTCACAAATTATAGGCCTGTTTCTCTACTTCCTCAGTTTTCAAAAATATTAGAAAAACTCTTCAACAACAGATTAGATAAATTCATTGATAAACATAATTTACTCACCGATAGCCAGTATGGATTCAGAACACACCGGTCAACATCACTAGCGTTAATAGAACTCATTGAAAAAAAATCACAAATTCCATAGATCAAAAAAAACATGTAGCTGGAGTATTCATTGACCTAAAAAAAGCATTTGATACTATTAATCATGATATATTAATCAGGAAATTGGAGAGATATGGGATCAGGGGGGTAGTATTGGACTGGGTAAGAAGCTATCTAAATAAAAGACAACAATTTGTGACAATGAGAGATTATAAATCTGAATGTTTGGACATTGCTTGTGGTGTCCCCCAGGGGTCAGTGTTGGGTCCAAAACTGTTCATCTTGTACATTAACGAGATATGTAAAGTATCCAATATATTTAAATGTATTTTATTTGCGGATGACACTAATCTTTTTTTTTCTGGTGAGAATGTCCAGCAGCTTTTAGAGGTCATCACATCTGAAATGAAGAAATTGAAGGAATGGTTTGATAGAAACAAATTATCATTGAACTTGAGCAAAACTAAAATTATGTTGTTTGGAAACTGTAGATTGGATACTCAGGTACAAGTTAAAATAAATGATGTGATTATTGAAAGAGTTTATGAAAATAAATTCCTAGGTGTAATAATAGACCATAAAATCTGTTGGAAACCTCACATAAAACATGTCCAATCTAAACTCTCACGAAGCATTTCAGTCATGAGTAAAGTAAAGCACATCCTGGATAGAAAATCACTCTACATTCTCTACTGTTCACTAGTTTTACCATATTTAAATTACTGTGCTGAAGTCTGGGGAAACAATTATAAGTCTACACTACAACCACTTTTTATACTCCAAAAAAGGGCCATAAGGATAGTTCACATTGCAGGTTATCGTGATCACACTAACATATTGTTTCTGGAGTCAAAGACATTGAAGTTAAATGATCTTGTGGAATTTAAAACGGCACAATTAATGTATAAAGCAAAAAGTCATGCACTTCCAAGAAACATTCAAGAATTGTTCTTTGATAGGGAGGGGGGTTATAATCTGAGGGGAGAACACAATTTAAAGGTGCTAAACGTACGCACTACCATGAGAAAACACTGCATCTCAATATGTGGAGTGAAACTGTGGAACAGTCTTAATGTGGTGTTAAAGCAATGTCCAAACATGAGACAATTCAAACTGATGTATAAGGAAATTATGTTCACAAGGTACAGGGATGAAGAAGGGACTTGATATTCACAGGTGTTTACATTTTTATTTTGTTTCTATTTTATTTTATTTTATACATATATAGTTTTTGTTTTTTGTTTTGCATATATATATATATATATTTTTTTTTTTTTCTTCTTTTCTTTTCTTTTTTATGTTTAAAATAGTACACTCATTTGAGTAGTGGAAAAGGGGTAGGATTAAATAAGTGTATACTTCTTCCTACTCCTTTTCGAACATGCAGATTGAGTTGTTTTTCTTTTTTGTTATTGTTTGTTGTATTCATTGCATGTTCGAAATAAAGACTTCAAAAAAAAAAAAAAAAAAAACAGTAAGAAGGTTTGTTTTAAATTTTATTTATTCATTTTTAATACTTGCAAATACTCTATAATAATAATAATAATAATAATAATAATAACTTTATTTGCATAGCACTTTTCATACAGAAATTGCAGTTCAAAGTGCAAACAGTAAAAAATACAGGCATAAGTGAGCATAACCAATTTAATACAAAAAGATAGAGAGGTAGCAAGGTAAGGTAAATCACAGTTTTTCAGTAATACAAATAATAAAATAGAATAGATTAGATAGAGTGAATGAATTAATGAATGAATGAAAACTTTATTTAACAGATTGCAAAATGGGTACAATACAGTAGGCCTACGGCTCAATACACACAATTGTTAAGGGGATGCAGACCAGAGAAAGACGTTTGTCTTGTTTACATCAGGGTCCCCCATTTTCAATTCATAGAGTATTGAAGAGTAAAAAAGGTGCGGTTTGATTCAGTTTAAAATAGGCTAAAAATTATAAAATAGAACGGACAGTAAAAGTGTGATAAAATTGTTCAATTAAAAAATATATAACAACAGAGCAGTGTATCGCTCTTAATACTTTGAGTTTCTTTACAAAGTTCTAACATACAACAGAGCATCGCTCTAACATACAACAGAGCAGTGCATCGCTCTTAACACTTTGAGTTTCTTTACATAGTACAGTTCTAAATGACCTTATAATTTAACAGAGCAGTGCATCGCTCTTAACTTTGAGTTTCTTTACAAAGTTCAGTTTTGAATTACAACAGAGCAGTGCTCTTAAAATTACAGTGTATAGGAGGTAGTGAGATAAAATTTGCATAGAACCGACACATGAATTTGATAGGAAGTGTATAAAAGTAGGTAGGGTAAGAATAGTGCAGGTAAAGTACAATTTGTGTCAGGATATCCCTGATGTTTCATTGAAATGCCTGAGCAAAGAGATAGGTTTTAAGCGGTCTTTTGAAGATGTCTATAGCGAGTTGGCTTCCCTGATGTTTTGGGGTAGTTTGTTCCATAGTTTTGTGGCATAATTGATAATGGCTGCATTACCGATCCTCTTTTGACTGTTTCTGGGAGCCTCTAGTAGTCCAGCAGCTGATGATCGCAGTGTTCTTGCTGGCCTGTAATTTATTAGAGTGTTGGCGATGTAGCTAGGTCCCTGTCATCCACTCTGGACTTATTTGTAACATCAACACAAAACTAAAAGGGTGACCTTTTGAAACAACATTAAGCTTAGGGGTGCGTGTAACAATGCATACATTTGGTTGCATTCAAAAGGAAACGATCCAATACAATTGAAGCAATGTTAATGCAAATAGGCGGTTCAGAATGCTTAGATTTTCTTTTATGGTGATTTTCATTCAGATGTTAAGCAGACCTAATAATTTATTGCACTCTCACCCTCATTTTGCTTTGTATGTGTTTGACTTGACTGAAATGGTGTAAATGGTGTTATCTGGATCACAATGTATTTGTGTCACATCGATTATGTTACTGAATTGGATCACGGCATTCGTGACATTGCCAAATATCGAATTGTTGCTTGGTATTGCATCAGTCTTTCCATAGTATTTATTATGTACCTAAACTAATCAAAGTAATACAAACTCACTGTATTGTGGTCAAGCCTGAAGTTTATGTCCCCAATTAAGCTAATGATGCTTCATTCATTGTAAATGCGGGGGGGGGGGGGGGGGGGTTAATGAGTTTGAGAGTTAATGCGTTTGAATATCTCCTCCCATGATGTCATCAGAGGACACTGATTCCTTGTGTTGTGTCAATTACAGCTCACTGAAATGAGATGAAAAGATAGAGATACAGGGTTGCAATAGGGGTAGCTATTTTTTTAAATGTTCATTCATCATTTCATTGAGCTGTAATTAACACAACACAAGGGTTCAGAGTCCTCTGATGACATCACGGGATGAATGGATACAGTCAAACTCTCAATAATTGTCAAACTAAATTAATGTGTGCAAAACAGTTTAGAGCCTTGGGATATGTGTGAGATTATGTGCAAAATAAATCGTTGTTGTTCTTTCAGTGAAGTGCCCCTTTAAATGAACTAAACTGTCATAGATATTTTTTTCCTTCACTCCTGCTGCCTTTGTACAGTACCATATATACTTCACTTGTTCAATTTACATTGTCTATTTAAATTGTCCCTTTTTATTATTGTTCTAGATGTTTTTTTTGCAAGCAAGCAAGTACCCACGCAAACATCATTCTGATTCTGATTCTAACTTTTTCATCCACTGAAACATTTGTGGATTCATAAATCTAGACTTTCCTTTTTCAACCTGTCAAATATCATTTTAAGAATAGGAAAGTGTTTGTTTGTTTTTCTGCCAAAGTGTCTGGTAGACTCTTACCGACCACATACAAACAGCCCGGGCTGCTGGTGTTAATTTCCAACCATGATTTCCAATTTTCCTCTTGGGACACATTAGAAGAAGAAGATTACTTTACTGTCAATATAAGACAATTAAATTGTGTCCTTTCGCATATCCCTCCTAGTTACACATACACACAGTCCTCATATCCCTCCTAGTTACACATACACACAGCCACTAGCGGGAGTTTTCCCGGTGGTCTGGCAGACTGGCAAATGCTTTTTTTTTTATTTTTAAATTTGTTTGTTTGTGCCCGCAGTCAGGCCACTGAACTCCGAAGCAGGCCGTATGGGTATGGGCCTGGCCTGCCTGAGTCAAATTCCCGGTAGGAATTATGGTCCTAGTCCGCGACTGCACACAGCCCTCATATCCCTCCTAGTTACACGTACACACAGTCCTCATATCCCTCCTAGTTACACGTACACACAGTAGTGTTGTCAAAAATATCGAAGTATCGATACATATCGATACTGAATATTTAAAACGGCTTCAATACTCATTTCCCGAAGTACCGATACTTTCTGCAGTATCGGTACCTCTGGCTTGCTCCCGCAAGTTGTTGACAGACAGACGCGCTGCCAGAGCCTTGCGCTTCCGCCTCCTCCTCCTCGCTCAGAGCAACAGACACAAGCTGCTGCAGCCTCCTCCCCCGGGTAGCGCAGCCCTGTCTTCAGTTTGTAAACAACGCTATTATTAGCCAACGTTAGCGGTCGTTCCTCCGTTAGCTTAATGCTAGCTAGCTGGCCACCTATTACTTCATGGAAACGGAGTAACGTCAAGCCGAGCCCACTACACCAGTACACGCATGAACTCGACACAACTACCCCGTTTCCAACGTTCGGTCGAGCGGAGTGGAAGTCGAGGAGGAGACATGAATAGAATTGATCAACTGGCTATTGTGGCTAACGCTAGTAGCCTCAGTGGCTAACGCCAGTTAGCCGTTTAGCTAACGCTAAACTACAGTGTCTAACTAACTAACGTGACTCTGCAACACCAGTTCCATTAGTGAGGAGGGGGGGGGGGGGTATATTGAAGACGCTTGACAACAGGTTCAAAGATAACTTCACATTTATTGGCAATTCGTTTCCTTATATCGCTTCCTCCAGGTCCCAGTGTGTTGACAAAATGCGATCCTGCTCAGCTACGGATCTCTCTCTCTCTCTCTCTCTCTCTCTCTCTCTCTCTCTCTCTCTCTCTCTCTCTCTCTCTCTCTCTCTCTCTCTCTCTCTCTCTCTCTCTCTCGTTTTCGGTGCGCTCAGTCAGTAGACCTAAAATCTCCAGCAGCCACTCTCTCTTTCTCTCTCTGATCTAAAGATAAACAAAGGGTTTTAAAAGTGTATTTATCTTCTCGTATAGTACCAGAGAGAAGCTGAGGAGAATCAACCAGCAACAAAAGCAAAATTTGTAAAAAAAAAAATAAAAAAAAATTATAATAAAAAAAAAATTATAATAATTTTTTTTTTGGTATTGAAAGTATCGAAAGTATCGATACTTTTCAAGGTATCGTATCGAAGTCGAAATTCCAGTATCGTGACAACACTAACACACAGTCCTCATATCCCTCCTAGTTACACATACACAAAGTCCCCCACACACATGCATCTTATCAGAGAGCTCAGAGCGCAGGGTTGCCTGCAACAATTAGACAAGTAATATAATAACTTTATTTGTATAGCACCTTTCATACAAAAATTGCAGCTCAAAGTGCTTCACAGCTGTATAAAATTAGCAATGCATAAAGTGCAGACATAAGGATAACAATCAATTAAAAGTAAACATGTACAACTTGATACTACCAGCCACCCTTCATGTTACCATTATGTAGGCCTACCCAGTACTAAAGACATATCACACACTATTTAGACTTCTCTGACGTTCAAATTTCTATCCCAAAACCTAAGTTTCAATTTCTATAGAATATCTAAATTGATTCTGTGGAACCAGGGGGGGGGGGCATTACACACCGCTAATTCTTGTTACTTGAACACTGGGTCTATAGATTGTTAACAGTAGGGAGGTGTCATGGTAACCTGTTCATATGGTTGCCACGGCAACCTTGACATCAATGCAGACATAGTGATGCATGAAAATTCTAATAGCAGGGGACCGGTTGCTAGGCGACCTGAACTCACAGGGCAGGCGGCCAAATTCTTGTGAACGGGTAAGGGGGGCCGAGGGCCTTGATTGTGGAATGGTGTGATTGCCCCCCCCCCCCCCCACCCCTCCTGTTACATACTGTATTCTCATCAGCCCCGGTGAGAAAACATCCCTAATATAATCTGAGAGTATTTATGGACCTCTCAGTCGCTCCCTCCGGTGGGACATTCTTTGAGAGGCTGTAGCAGGTTCAGTTTTTATTAAAGCTAGAGTGAAGATTGGTATATCATAGAAACTGGACAAGATAGGGTGTCCATTAGTACCAACGTTGTCATGCTAGCTTGTTATGTCAGGAAGGGGCCTGAATAACGCTCAAAAGTTTACCTAAATTATGGCACGGGGAAAAACTGCCATGGCCATTTTCAAAGGGGTCCCTTGACCTCTCACCTCAAGATACCTGAATGAAGAAGGTTCTATGGGTCTTTCCTTTACATATATGGCCACTTTCTGTTAACCCTTTCACTGCCACACGACAGAAGGTTAACCCTTTACTATCACACAACCGATGGTCGCCGTATTCGTGTGGCAGTGAAAGGGTTAACCTTCTGTGTATTGTTGCAGTGAAAGTGTCAACCGTTTTGGCAGTGTGGCAGTGAAAGGGTTAATCTCATGCAGATGTCAGCAAGAACCATGCAGTTCATTGCATGCAGTACACATGTGTTTTTTTGCCTTCATTCAAAAAAAATTAAAAAAAATATTCTGCATACTGAAGTCCCTAAACAATTGTGTGATGATGATAGTCCCCACAGTAGCCGTTTCATTGTAGTGAGACCATTTTATTTTTTTATTATTTACTTGACCTCACTGTATAAAATTACCTATTGTGATAATCACAGTCTCATGAAACTTTTTGACCACAAACTAGAGTCCTATAGTATTCAGAGAATGTATGGATTTCATATGTTTATTGACCATAATGGGGGCTTCTGAGAAATGTACACAACAGAAGTGCTTGCCATCCAATTGCAGACAAATGCAATTATTCAAATGTCAAAGGTTTTTGATACCAAATCACATTATGCATTTTCTATGGTCTCTTAATGTGGTATTTTGGATGGATTTCTGACCATGTTTATCAATTCTTGAGTAGTCAACCATGGTAAAGTTATGCACCAAATCTATGTAACAAATGGTGTTGTTGTGGAATATTTGAATGGAGCAGAGACAGTAAACTGTAGAAATTCAGATAGTAGTTTATTTTCCGTGGTCACAGAAAGTATCCTCAGTTTACAATCAGAGACAAGTGTAACATAAGCGTCTGGCCAGAAAGTGAGCAAGAGCTCTGGTCAGACTAACAATTAAATACACCAGCTGGGAATGACAAATGAAAACAAAGATGAAAACATTAAAACAAAGATGGGTTTAGGGGTTTCGTCGTGTCTGACACAAGACTGATATGAAGACAACAAGAAAAGAACAAGATGTGATTTTCTTGGACATGTCATATCTAAGTCAAGCTGTCCTTGGTCATTGTTTTAAAAACACTGTTAAGACTGTCGCCCTAGTGTCTGAGAAACTGTATACTAGTTCTGTATCATTAGGGGATCCGCTTGGCATCACTCAGCACTATCTCGCATATGTGCACGCGCACTGAATAAAGACCACAAATGTACCTTTAATCCCAATATTCGTCTGACCACACCCCTATCAGCTTACCCATATAAGCAGGGGTGGGGCCACCCACTCGCCTCCTTCTCGCTTTCACCACAAGGAAGAAGTGCCTCGGTAGATCCCCACACTTGACACCATACTGGAAGAAAGAATTAGGAGCAGCTTTGGGAAACAAGGATACGTTGACCTGTCTGTCCGACATCTCCGCCTGGATGACGACCAACCACCTCAAACTGAACCTAAGCAAAACAGAATTGCTCCACCTGCCGGCCAAATCCTCCCCCCTGACCGACCTTTCCATCACAGTCGAGAATGCAGCTGTGACCGCGTCCCCGACCGCCAAGAACCTTGATGTTGTCCTCGACGACCAGTTGAACTTCTCTGCTCACATCGCAGCGACAACCAGAACCTGCCGATTCCTCCTGAGCAACGTCAGAAGGATCCGCCCCTTCCTGACAAAAGAAGCCACCCAACTCCTCGTCCAATCAACAGTCATCTCCCGCCTCGACTACTGCAACGCACTGCTCGCTGGCCTCCCGGCCACTGCCACTAAGCCTCTTCAACTCATTCAGAACGCAGCGGCCCGCCTGATCTCAAACCTACCGAAGTCGGCCCATGTCACCCCACTTCTTAGGGACCTGCACTGGCTCCCCATTGCTGCACGAATCCGCTTCAAGGCCCTCGACCTAGCATACCGTGCGGCAAAGGGAACTGCTCCCGCCTACCTCCGGTCAATGGTCTCTAACTACACACCCTCAAGACCCCTACGCTCTGCATCTTCTGGCCGCCTCAGACCTACTCCTATCCAAGCTCCGGGAGGGTCATCAAAGAGAAGTCGCCTATTCTCAGTCCTTGCCCCACAATGGTGGAATGAACTACCCACCCCAGTTAGGACAGCCGAAACACGTCCAATCTTTCGCCGTCGACTAAAGACGCACTTCTTCAACCATTATCTGAATTAAAAAAAGAAAAAAAGAAAAACAAATCTAACCCTAACTAACCATACTGTCATGCACTTGTCCTAATAAACTAACCTACACTGTAGCACTCAACACTTTGATGAACATTGTTACTCAGCTGATAGAGTTGTGCCCTTCCTGATGGCTTGTCGTACAGAACTTGTAAGTCGCTTTGGATAAAAGCGTCAGCTAAATGACTAAATGTAAATGTAAATGTAAATATCTTTATTTTCTCTCTCACTATTTTCGAGAAAATACGGCGATATTGTCTTCGTATTGGAGTGTCTGGAAGATGATGATCATTCTAAAAATCCTCCACCGGTTTTCGTATTGGGAGTTCGTGCCGCTACATGCTTTTCCAACTGCAGTCCTTGCTGTGTGCTGGTTGCGGTAAAGGCACAGCTGGGCTGTAGGACGCGCCGCTGTTGTGAGACGCGGTGGGTTCCTGGTTCTGGTGAGTTATGTTTGCTGGCAGGCTCCACTTGTCTGTTAGTGCTATGGGGGCTAATTGACAATGTTTATGAAAACCGGCCCCAGGCTGGGGTCCTTTGTTCGGCTTCTTGGGTGACAGAAGACCTTGGTCTGAAGCCCATTTAGTTTAACTAGTGGGCCGCGACCATTAACACTGGTGATCCCTGTGTTTTTTGGACGAGTGGATATCTCTCTGTCTCCGTGTAGCCCCTTCTTTCATATCCAAATGAGAGTATTCCTTCACGAGGAGATATGTGCATGGATGTTCGATAGCGGAAGATCCATGTTCAAGTCAGCTACACAAGCCGTTTTGGGTATTGGGCTGGCTCCGTCGGGTGTTGGTAAAATCACTGTTGTAAAGCTGTGTTGACATCTTGTTTCTCTTTTCTCTTAAAAGTGAGGAGGGGTTCAGAACGGCGGCCTGTCTGGGTGAGTGTTATATCATTGTATACAAGTTCAGGTGATAGCTGCTTAGCTTACGGTTAGCCAGTCAGCTGTTAGCTGCGGCGTTAGCCTGCTGGGATCACTGCATGGCCTACATAGGTTGGGCCTACTGTTAGCCAGTCAGCTGTTAGCTGCGGCGCTAGCATGTCGTGATCACTAGTAAACGTTAGCTTGCTGCTATCGGCCAAGGCCTGGCGCGGGGTAGCTCCGGCTCCTCGCGCGCCGCCGCGAGCTCTCCTCTGGTCGCGTGCGCCGTTCGCTCGGCGTCTCGCGAGCAGGGGCAGTAGCGCCCGAACGGTTGGAGCGGCCGTTAGCTTAATGCTACTCTGTTGAACGTGCTTTGATTATAACATGTTTTTAAACACTCTCGACTACGACGTCATCTTTGACAGGAGATGTTCGTCGACCCTGCCCTGAGCCAGGACGGCAAGGATTACGTCAACAAAGAGGACTGTAGGGACGGGTTGGAGCAGCGACGCTGCCCAGTTCGAACAACAGGTCTTGAGACTGCACTTCGCTGATCTACGTTCCGGGTAGGACAAGGTTTGACCAGACCTTATAACACGTCTTCTGGTTTTACCTTTCTAAATGTTTTGTGAATAACGATGTTTTCCCAAAACGTGTGTTACTGCAATGCATTTAGGATACGACGCGAGTTATGTGTGAACTGTCTTTGTCACTGGCAGTTAGCTTCTCCGTGCAAATCGGGTTGTTACAGATGTGAAAATGATCTGGTTGTTGTGTGAGAAACATCATGTGTGTTTATATGTACCGTGTACTCACAACTAAGGTAACTAACCTATGAAGCTATGCTTAGTGACAAGTGAGTAAAATAATGTTCTTTTCTCAGCCTGTGATGACAATGAACAGTGTGTTCACATATTAACAGGTTTTCCTGTTTTGACTGGCCGTATTAAGGGTAAAGTAAGAGGATTGTGTTTCCCCCCGGTTCCCTGGGGACTTTTTCATCCTCCTATCAGACATGTTGTTGCACTACTTTTGTGTCTTTGTGTGGTAGGGATGCGATGTAACCCTTAGCTTGATTGCTGAGGTTGTGCTATGACTGCTGGAGAAACTTTATTTTCCTAAAAGAAAAGATTGTTTGGTCGCTGTCGTGTGTGCTTAGCAAGGCCTGTGGCCGATACTAATAGAGAATTATGTATTCTCTCATTATGAAAAACGGCGTTCCTCTGTAGAGTGTTTTTGCCATTTTTTTGTAGGTAATGATGGGTTGTGTGTGTCATGTGACCTACAACTGGGTTGGACTGGCCACAGAAGCACATGTGTATGTTGGACCGGGGCTCTTAGAGAGCCCTCTCTATTCTGTGTTTTTTCCTTAGTAAAAATCAGATAGCAGGTTAGCTCATGCACTGTGTGAAGCTGTCAAACGCTTCATAGAGCTGACTATGACTGTGTCATATTCTCTTTTTGTCATTACATCGTATCATGGGTGTGGGGTCGTAAAGGGGTGAACTGGTAACCTTTCCTCTCCCCCTTTTTTCTGTTGGGCAGGGGTACACCCCCTGTCCTTCAAGGTTCCTGTCACGTTGCGGTTCGGCACGTTACGGGGTGAGGGGGGGGGGGGGGGGGGGGGGAGGGAGTTTCCTGGTCCCACGGTCTGGAATATTGGGCGTGTGCACAGCAGAAATCCCCCCGCCATAGAGTACGTCACCGTGCGTGTCTCTGTTGGTAGGACTTCCGTGTGCTGTTCAGGTCCATGTGATGGATCTGTTTTCGGGGGGTGGTCAGGGCTCCTCCTCACCAAGCGCCTATTCGGGCCTTCTGTGAGTTCGGACTCCTCCTTCCATGTGAGGGAGTCTCCATCAGAGTACAGAGCCTCCTCCTCAGATTGTCAAAAGTGAGTGGACCCTCTAGAAGGTGTCCTATTCTATTGTGTATGTATTCGATTCAATTCGATTATTGAGTGTGTATGGGTTCAGTGCCTCTTCCCCGGAGAGCCCTAAAACCAATTTTTTACATGGCTCAAGGTGCAATATATTCTTTTCAATCTGTACAGCTCGCGTGGGAAGTCCCTCTGGGGATTCCCGTCTCCTTCCTATGGGAGGGTGGTGGGATGTAAAAATGTGAAATTTTTTTACCCCCGGCTGTGTAGACTGGGATACATACTGTTGGTGCTTCCTTCTTTTCTATTCAAAAAGTGTTGGAGTTAGGAAGCATCACACCCCTCTTGTCGTTCCCCTGGGCGCCTTGGGGATTCAATGACAGGTCTAAATAGCCTGTTCATTGATGGGGGTGTGTCCCGACGCACGTATGGTGCTAGCTCGCTGTAAACAGGCGACTGACTGGCACGCCTTTGCTTGAGGTTAAAACGGCGTTTTTATAGAGCAACTGAGATGGAGGTTTTTCCTCTTCCGACGACCACATCCCACGACCTGGGTTGGTTGTCGATGGATTCTCGTTCATGTCTGGGGGATGATGACGGAATGGATCTGAACATATGTAGAGGGGTCTCACGCCCTGGGGGTGGGCCACCGGGCGCGGTTCGCCCGAACGTCTGGCGCCTTCTTTTCATGTTAAGATCAACACGCATATCTGCCCTTTCTCCTGGAGTAGGCATGTCAGCGTGGTTAGGGCACGGGACTGGTTCTGGTCACGCTGGTCCGGATCAGTTGAACCCGTTGTCCGCCGGGGATGCAGATCTGCTGTTCTGGTACCCTGAGGGACTTGGGCTTTTTTCAGGGGGAAAAATGCCAGGTCGGTCCGGGTGTCACAGGGTTAAGCGCTATGGAGACCCTGGTTGGGTACGTTTTTACTCAGCACTGTCGTAATGGCTTACGGCCATGCCAACCTGTACACGCTCGATCTCGTCGGATCTCGGCCGCTACACAGGTTGGTCCTGGTTAGTACTTGGTTGGGAGACCGCCTGGGAATACCAAGTACGGTGTGCTTAGGGGCTGGTTCTCCATTCTTTTTCGCTCCTCTCTCACGCATGGCGAAGAGGGGCCTGTTGGGGTGGTCTTTGACCTCCTCTGGTGACCCTGTGCTTCCCGTATCGCCAGGCCCGGTCCGAAGTAATGTTTCGTCGACTCGTAGGCCTGGGTTAACCCTTTTTTGAAAACGGAAACACTGCGGTATAGCCGGTGTATACCCGCAGGTGTGTTTTGGAGTTTTTTCTTGAGGGGTTATAGGAACAACCGCCGCATTGGGTAACGCCAAGGTGGTTGATTCCCTGGTGTGTTGGAGCAGTGTCAACTCCCGGGTTCACCGTTTGAGGGTGCCCCTGCACGTTCATGACGTCTGCCAATCGTGTCAGCCTTCTTAATAGCCTTCTTAATAGCCTGTTGCCTGGTTTTTCCCCGGTGCGCTGCCTGCTTCCGTTGGTTAACCTTTTTTTTGTGTGCTTACGGCCATGCTGACTGCCTGTTGCAGGGTCAGTGTGCCAGGCGGTGTACTATTGGGGGGACGGGGCCCGCTCGGCTGAGGGGCCTTTGTCCGAATACGCTGGCGATGTGGGGGGCATTGACCTACTATCTCCCCCTAAGGATCAGCTGTCCCCCTTAAAACAAACAAAAACTCTGCTCCTGAGAGGAACTGTTTGACAAAACTCAAAATGTTGTTTGAATTTTCAGCAGTCAGCGTAGGTCCGAGGAACCGGTTTCTGGAGAGGCCCAACAGTTATATAGCATATTGGCTCGTGCTCTGCTCACTTTTGGAATATTCCCCATCACATACTGTGATTTTGAAAACTTTCAGCAACAATGCACCTACACCTGTCCGGCCATGCCCACATCTGCCCATGGATATAAGCGAAGGAGGGTGTGGCCGCACTCCTGCTCTTTCCCTTCTTTCACCGCACGGAAGTCCGTGACATTGCACCGCTTCAGCAGTTGAAAGTTGTTAGTTAGTGTTAATAATTTGTGTTGAAATGTTTTCGTTTTTTCCTCTCTCACACTTTAAGGGTGTTACGTATTACTTTCACATGGTGGAGGGATACTTACTGTCTGTGGTGCATATTCACATTGTGGTTGTAGTGTGTTGTCACTAATTGGTGTTTTGATTGACACACTGTTTTCTTTCTGTTGTAATTTTTTATTGTAGTTAAAATGGCCTCTTTATAATTATTTTTTTCTTTTTGAATTTTCTTTTTTATAATTTTTTTTGACATGACATACAAACATTTACAGTAGAAATCCACTATAAATCACAGGGCTATTACCGACATAATACTAACAATAATGACAGCCCGTTTTTTTTTTTATTAAAATAGATGTAGATTAAAGATTAAAGATATACACAGATTAATTACAATACAATACAACACATAAATGCTCTTGCTCGTTCTCCCCCCCCCCCCCACGGACCCCCCTTGAATACATCCATTATTCCGTTTGATACCAAGGATTAAAAGTTCATATAATGCTTTATCCTCTCCACCACTTCTAACCAGATTGCTATGCTGACTTCATTAACACCTAGAATTTGTGCAGTAGATATCTCTAGGTAAATCACATCAAGATAGGTAAGAATCCATACCCTCCGGCACATTTTATCAGGTTGAATCCAACCGCTTTCTAATTTATCACAGGTGTGGTGATGAGGCACCACACCCTACAAATGCAGTGCAGAATGCAGGGAGAAGTTGTCAAGTCTCCCACTTCACAAGAGATCTCAGCTCTCCAGAGTCTCACCTGCTCACTGTTTGACTTGTCTATTTTTGGCTTGTTGTTCTTTTTGCCTTTGTGCTTTACTTTATAATTATATCCTGAACTAGGGAGTCTGGAGCACCCAGCTCCCCATCTTTTTGTTCTCTAAATAAGTTGCTGTGCGAATAAATAGTTATTTTTGATAACTCCTGTCCAGTGTCCTGTGTCCACCACTTTGCATTCAAGGGAAAAGGGAAAAAATTTCATCACCACCGAGACTGGATAACTACCGTTCAGGCCTCCACCAGCGCTTCACGGTTGCGGCCTCCTCTGTGCGTCGTGGAGGTTCCCTGACTCCACGTTTGTGGCAGGAGGGTGAGCCTCAGCGACACCCGGAGGGGAGCGCGCGTCGCCAGGTAGCCGTCAAACTCCCATCTCCAGTGAGGTGGCCGAGTTCCGGCTCCAGTTCCCCCACCAGGAGACAGTCGGCTAGTCCGACGGTTTCTTTGGTGGGTGGTGACTTGCGGCGCAAGCTCTCCGCTTCTGCTCTCTCCCGTCATTTGGCGGTGAGCAGCGGGGGTGGATGGTACAGCGGCTGTGTTGGGTATGCAGGGCCTGAGGCATTCGGTCCTGCAGAACAGCTGGCCCCGAGCGGGAATTCCTCTGTCGTCTTTCCATCGCTTCCAATGGAAACAGAGGATTACATGGAGGGGGCGGGGGAGTTCCTGTTCGAAGTCCCAGCAGAATCGGAGCTCTCTCCCCTCTGGTTTCTTGCTGGGGAACCTCGTACTCCGAGACTGGGTTTGATTTACCAACTCCGAGATGAGATGCCCTTTTGTCATCCGCATCGGACGCTGGCTCCCACCTACCAAGTGGTCTGAGCCTCCCAAACGCGAGGGATGCAAGTGAGGCGGAGGAAAGGACGCAAGGGGAGTTGCATGCTTTGTTCCCCGAGCTTATGGCGGCAGCGACCAGCGCAAACGGGGTTCCGCTGCCGACGCCACTGCCGGCACCTGTTCCCGATGACATGGTGGGCCATGTCTTTCAGCGCGGTCCTGTGAGGGAGGCGAGTGTTGTCTGCCCATTCTTCCCATCAATGGGGGCCTACGTGTCTCGGGGACAGATGATCCCCCGCATCGTCGGCCTCTCCTCCGCCTACGTGCCTTTCACGCAGGTGGAGGGGTTGGTTCAGGGGTTAAAGGAAGGGGTGCCATGGCTTGACAACCCGATGGCATCCATCCTTTCCCCCGAGATGGTGATGGCGGGCGATGACTGCTGTATTGACGTTTCTCCCCTCCTGCCTCCCCCCAATACAATACAATATATTTGTTGAAATAAAGGGTCCCTCCTTTGAGAGACAATTTTTTTGTTATAACAAAACGTGTGTTTATTCACTGTATTTTGGGTATGGGTATGAGCAATAAAGACCTGCAGCTAAAGTGTTGTCAGGCAGCGTTTTCCTTGTATGAGAGTTATGCAAATTCATATGGTGAACACGTTTTTTGAACAAACGTACTCTGAAATCTGCGTTGGTGTTGCTATTTTGTTAGCTTGCAAAGCTTGTACATTTAGCATGTAGCCAAGGGCTTAAGTCCTTCTCTTTACTCAAGATTCAAGATTCAAGAGTTTTAATTGTCACGGCATACAGGTATACAATGAAATGCGGCTGGTCTTGCCCGCGACGATGTGCAATACAGTGGAACAGGCTGTTATTGGGGTGGTGGGGGTCTTTCATTATCCTGCAGGCTCTGGATTTGCACCTCTTGTTGTATAGAGCCTGCAGGGGAGGTAGCGCAATACCCGTGGTACGCTCGGCTGAGCGCACCACTCTCTGTAGGGCCTTCTTGTCCTGTGCCGTGCTGTTCCCATACCAGGCAGTGATGTTTCCGGTCAAGATGCTCTCTACAGCTCCTGAGTAGAAGGACTGGAGTATCTTCCCCGATACTCTGAACTTCCTTAACTGTCTCAGGTGGTAGAGGCGCTGCTTCGCTTTCTTTACTACTGTGTTTATGTGTGTTGACCATGTCAGGTCCTCTGAGATGTGGACCCCCAGGTACTTGAAGCTGCTCACCCTGTCCACGGTAGCCCCGTTAATCCTCAGTGGTGTGTGTGTCTCCCGCTGTCCTCTCCTATAATCCACGATCAGCTCCTTGGTTTTACCAATGTTCAGGAGCAGGCTGTTGTCCTGGCACCAACGTTCCAGTACCTCAACCTCCTCCCGGTAGGCCTTCTCGTCGTTGTCCGAGATCAGCCCCACCACCACCGTGTCGTCGGCGAACTTCACAATGGAGTTGGAGCTGAACTTGGCCACACAGTCGTTCTGTTGGAATGGTTGTCTCCCCGGTATGCCGGTAGCGGAGTCAACTCTCTGCCGGTATTCTCTTTACGTGGTAAAGGTAAACATGACGGTTTCCTTGTATAATGAGAGTTGTGCAATTCATGTGGTAAACACGTTTTTGAACAAACGTAGCCTCTGAGTCTGCAACTGGTGTTGCTATTTTGGTAGCTTGCAAAACTTGTACATATAGCATATAGCCAAGGGCTCCAAGTCCCTCTCTTCACTCCGGTATTTATCTTTACATGGTAAAGGTGAAACTAGCGGGTGGCAAGTTATTCGCACGTGAACCAGAGTCGTGGATAAAATCCGTCTTTTACACAGACGAGGTTAACGGCTGTACTTGGTGTGCAAAATGTGAAGCGAATACGCTAAAGTGTATGTGCTTTTCATTTATAATGCACTGTACGGCTGGTGCCGTGTCTCTGTCTTCATTTATTGCTTCGTATCAATGTGTCTTACGGGACCGATATTAGCGCTGGCCCAGGCGTGTTTTTCAAGTATTTGATTCCGCCTTTGGGACCGGCGCGCCCTGGTTTGACCAACAACATAAAATGGCGTTTTTTATGCGGTCGGCCAGGAAGGGGGTCTTTTTTTTTTTATATATCTCTACCGAGCGCCAGCACACTAGGCTAGCTCGATGACTCGCGTGCATCTTC
>NC_140176.1:48543416-48582915 GCF_963971535.1 Notolepis coatsorum | reverse complement strand
GCATCTCCGGGGGGGGGGGGGGGGGGGGGGGGTAGGTCAAACATCGGCGGGGGGGTTTCACGCCCGTTAGGTGGGCCACCGGGCGCCCTCTGTGATGTTTTTAGATTTTTTTATCGAAACGTGTACCTAACCCCCTCTCCTTTGGAGAGGCGCGGCAGCGTGTAAGGGCACAGGACTAATCCTGGTCACGCCAGACCGGATCAGTTTAACCCGTTGCCCGCCGGGTCACAGATACGTTCTGATTAACCCGAAGGGTCTTGAGCTTTTCCACGGGTAAAATGCCAGGGCGGGCCGGACGCCACAGGGGTTGATGTCATGAATGTTGTGTGTCATAGAAATGCCACTACGAGTTGAAAATGGGGGACCCCGATGTAGACAAGACAAACATCTTCCTCTAAAGGGGATCTACATCCTCTTAACAGTTGTGTGCATTGGTCCATTCTATGTTGTACCTTTTTTGCAAAACTGTTAAGTGGGTTTTGTCCTTTCTCCATTAATTTCACCCCTCCCTCCCTGCTCGACCGGGGGGTGGGAGGGGGCCATCGGGGGGCTGCTTATTATCAGTCAACTCCTCTGTGCACCCCTGTGTAGTTCCCGGTCCTCCAGGTACAGGTCAGGCCTTGCCCTCGTTACCTGTTGGCCTGGGTTAACCCTTTTTTAAGCCTGGAACGCCTTGAACTGCATTGTATAGCCTGTGTATACTCGCAGTTGTGTTTCCCGTTTTTTTATGGGTTAAGGGAGCAACCCTTTTCTGTTGGAATGGTTGTCTCCCCGGTATGCCGGTAGCGGAGTCAACTCTCTGGTCTCCCCGAGGGTATGCCCCCGCATGTTTTATGACGTCTGCCAATTGTGTCGAACTCTTTCTCTGAACCCCGACCCCACGGGATCAATAAATTGGCGGGATCGGGGCTCTCAAAGCTCTGCTCCGCTCTTGTATTCCAAAAGTGAGCAGAGCACGAGCCAATACGCTATATAACGAAGGTTATCCTATAACCCTAGTTATATGAGTATTGGTGAGAGCTCTGCTCTTCACTCACCGTTTTAACGGTGAAAGACTAGGGAAAGAGCAGGAGTTATACACACCCTTCGCTTATTTCCATGGGCGGATGTGGGCGTGGCCGGACAGGTGTAGGTGCATTGTTGCTGAAAGTTTTCAAAATCACAGTATGTGATGGGGAATATTCCAAAAGTGAGCAGAGCACTCACCAATACTCATATAACTAGGGTTATAGGATAACCTTCGTTTTGAGTGAGAGTGAGAGTTGGGAGTTTGACAGTTTTGTATTAGAGTGAGAGTTGGGAGTTTGACAGTTTTGTATTAGAGTGAGAGCTGGGAGTTGGACAGCTTTGTATTAGAATGTGCCTATTCGGTCAAACTTTGCAACATTCGAGAAATAATCGTATGTGCAGCGACGTCTTAATATATATATATATTCATCTGATGAGTCTGCAGTGACTATATGATGTAGACTACATTCACCTGATGAGTCTGCAGTGACTATATGATGTAGACTACATTCATCTGATGAGTCTGCAGTGACTATATGATGTAGACTACATTCATCTGATGAGTCTGCAGTGACTATATGATGTAGACTACATTCATCTGATGAGTCTGCAGTGACTATATGATGTAGACTACATTCATCTGATGAGTCTGCAGTGACTATATGATGTAGACTACATTCCCCGCATGAATAAAATGCAACATGGTAACTGGAGAACATCGTCCCTCGTCACCCCACTGCAGCCTTTGTTGGTGTTTATTTAAAACACAACTTGGCTCAGTGTTGTGGAAATATCTGCCCGTGTTGAGAAGAGGTCTACTGCTAGTGGGCTATACTGACCGATCACGCTGGTATAAACCGTACAACTGTGCAGTAATTCTATGTTATAACCTTGCTCCAGTCACAGTTACCGTCCATTTGGTACTGTTTGTTTGCTGGAGTGTGGTAGATACACACACATCTGAGACGGGTGACTAAGAGTGTATTCTGATTCGGAGCAGCAAAGGTACAATTGACAAATTATGTAGGATTGTGCGCACACATTTACCACGCATGAATGCACACACACACACGCACGCGCACACACACACACACACACACACACACACACACGCGCGCGCGCGCGCACGCACGCACGCACGCACACACACACACACACACACACACACACACACACACACACACACACACACACACACACACACACACACACACACACACACACACACACACACACACACACACACACACACACACACACAGGATGGAAGAACAGGGAAGCATTGATTGTAACTATCCATGGATGTGCTTTAGAGTGTCAAGGCACTAATACACACTATGACTCAGAGTGAGATCACTCTTACAATGGGTGAGTGGGATACTGTTCTCTCTCTCTCTCTCTCTCTCTCTCTCTCTCTCTCTCTCTCTCTCTCTCTCTCTCTCTCTCTCTCTCTCTCCCCCTCTCTCTCTCTCTCTTTCTCTCTCTCTCTCTCTCTCTCTCTCTCTCTCTCTCTCTCTCTCTCTCTCTCTCTCTCTCTCTCTCTCTCTCTCTCTCTTTCCTCTCTGTAGTAGCGTACCTGAGTCATAGCCACAGGAAACGTGTGTCGTTGTGACGCTGATATCGACCTAATTACAGAGGGAATCACGACGCCCATTCACAGAGCCAGTGGGGGGGGGGGGGGGGGGGGGGGGGATGATGACGTCACCGCTGATGGTGATGAAACTGTTAGTCACAGCAATCAAAAGAGATTCAAGGACATGCAGTAAAAACCGGGTTGGACAAAGAAAAGACCTCGCAGGGAAACAGGTGTTTTGTGCATCTGAACGTGCGCCCGTTACGTGATTCAATATGAGCAGATCCAGGATCTGTTGGGCTTTAAAGGAACACGCCAACATTTTGTGAAATTAGCTTACCGTCTTCTCCAGAGAGAGATAAGAAGATAGATACCAGTTTCCTCTCTGTGCGTTCAGTAGAAAGCTATCTGGCTGCATGTTAGCCTAGCTTAGCACAATGAATGGAAGCGGACATGACCGGCTAGCCTAGGCATTGTCCAACTAACACCTCTCCTGAAAACTAACCGGTCATGTCCGCTTCCATTCATTGTGCTAAGCTAGGCTAACATGCAGCCAGATAGGTTTCTACTGAACGCACAGAGAGGAAACTGGTATCTATCTTCTTGTCTCTCTCTGGAGAAGACGGTAAGCTAATTTCCCCAAATGTTGGCGTGTTCTTTTAAAGACTACTGCCAACACAGCCAACACCGCTAACACAGCCAACACTGCTAACACAGCCAACACAGCTAACACAGCCAACACCGCCAATGCTGCCAATACCACCAATACCGCCAATGCTATAAACAATAAATTATAACTATACTGTATTTTGTGTCTGTAAAACGCTTCTTTACATTGGCAATATTTGTAAAGCTGATCTATATTCCTATATTAAGAAAATCTCAAATATCTTCCATCTACAGGTGGAACCTCTTGAAGGTTTGTATATACCCCACATTGGGGCTTTAAACTCTGTCCATAATAAAACACCCTAGCTTTACTTTCCGATCTCAATGATCTTGTCACTCATCTCATTGATACTATTCCTGCGACATCTCGCTGGAGAACATACAACAATGTATACAAAATATATATATATTCCAAAACAAAGTGTTTATTATAATAATAATAATAATAATTAAAATATATGTGTCGGTAATACATGGACATGTTGGAAAAGAAGAATAAGGGTAATGTTGGTTGAAATTTATTCGTTTTAATGTGCCCTATTACCATCTCTCCCCTGACCACTGTGATATTAGGGACTGGGCTATTTTGCCTGGGGATGAAAATGGAACCTGAGAGCGTGTGTTTTCCCCTTATGTGGACACGAGCAAACAGAGGGGAAGTTAAATAGGGAAACGAGCGCAGCCATGGCGGCAGATTGAGGTACTTATGTCATCTTTACGGCATCGGGTGAGCCTATTTATAGGCGGCATTGCCTTTTATACTGTCGCTAGCAACAGTGACTCTCTATGTCTGTCAGACAGTGCAGAACCGACGGGGGGACTGTGGCTTCTTGTTGATGGACGCTGGAAATAAGTGAGTCATACGCGTGTGGCGGGTGATGATCATGCGGAGTACAACCCTCGAAATAGCAGCGACTGGAACACGTTGTGATATCAGAATAATCAGAATGCCAAGTAGTTTGTTTGATTGATTGATTTTATTTATGGATCCAAAGACACAACAAATCCAAGGGATGACATGCAAAAGTGACACTTTTTTCCAGCATGGTCCGCAATGTTCTGACCAAAGGACATATACAAATAACATATAAAACAAGTAAACAACACATAAAGCAAAAGTCCAATACAACAAATCCATATTCTACATATCTAAAAACAAGTCAATAATATCCTGACCAAATACCATAAAATAGCGCATTTCTTATACCATCAAACCTCTTAACAGGCGCCCCCAAAATTGGCCATTTTAGTTTTCGTTTTTGAGGACTGCATACTTTTTTTGCAAACCAAAACACTATACTTTATACTTATTTAAATTTTTTTACTTTTTCTTTCCCCCCCCCCCTTTCTTTTTCCGTTTTTCTCCCATCCCAATGTTAGTCGTTATGCCAATTCCCAATCCCCTACCTGGTCGTTGCATGCTCTGCCCCCTACCGTCGGTCTGGGAGGGCAGAGACTATCACATGCTTCCTCCGACACATGTGTAGCCAATCCCCACTTCTTTTCACCTGGCAGCGCGGACTCTCACTGGGGGACCGGAGTGTTGAATGTCCCGTGACTAAGACGGGGAGGACGTGACCCTCTTGCGCCGCCCCTGTGCCTCAAATAGATCCGCTATCAACTCTATCTTTAATCTTTCAAAATGTTCAGTTGCTATCGCTATTAGCTCTATCTTTAATTTTTCAAAATGTACAGTTGCTATTGCATGCACTCATCTGTGTTTCACCACACACATGAGTGCATGCTTACCAACTGTCCGTCTGCAACACTACTATCACCGACATCTAAGAAGGGAGATCCCCCCTTGAACGGCCCTTCTAAGGTTTCTCTCCTCCACATTGCCTGTGGAGCTTTTTTTCCCTATTGTTAGGTTTTAGTGAGTTTTTCCTTACCTTCGCGTGGGGTATGTCTGGGAGTGCTTGCATTCTTTCATTTATTTGCATTCATCTAAAAAATGTTTGGACCCTATGGTGTTCTTGTTCTGTTCTTGACTTATTGTTATGTTGTCTTCTTGACTTGTTTAAAGAAGACCTGTACGGCCCATGGGGACATTAACGTGTGTTGTCGGGCCCTATAAATAAATTTGATTTGATTTGATTTGTGTAACGTTCCCCACGGTCCTGCTCCACAACCCCCATTTGTTCATGGACATTGCCCACGCCTGAACTACGTCTCTCAACCACTAGGTGGCCTAGTTCAGTGTATTCATCTTTGTTGTCTTGTATTTATTAATTTCCTGTCTGTCATCACCAATCTGTTGTGGGTTCATCTGTTGTCTTTGCTGTGCCCCATTGTCTAATTTAGTTTTGTCTCCTTGTGTCTGTATCTATGTGCTGTTTGGTCTTGTCATGTTTCTTTATATTAACCCTGTTATGTTTTCTGTTTAGTCATTACCCCAGCTGTGTCTCATTCACTAATTCATCCTCATGTCTCTAATTAGTCTGTGTACTTAAGTGTTGTCGGCCCAGCAGTCTTTGCTGAGTCATTACTTTTGTTTCCTGTTCTCTGTCGTGAGTACTCGTGAGTCATTAGTGTTGTGCCTTTATCGTTTTTTTTAGACTTTCATCTCTCTTTTCTTTTCCTTATTTCAAAGTGTTTCTTTTGTTATAATGCTCCGTGTGTCACAAATAAAGTGCACTTATTTGTGAAGAAGCAACCAACGCATTCCGTCTCCTGTCTATCCTCTCCTCGGGTCTATGCTGCAATTGGGTTCCACACAACACCATGCCATCTAAGCGTTCTGGTCATAACAGGGGAGTGTAACCTGTGGAGGACACTACCTCCCCCAGGATCCGACCTCGCTGTGCAGGCGCCCCGACCGATCTGTAGGAGTCGCTGTTTTTTTTTACAACGACCAGGACCCACCCTCGCCGGGTTTTCCCACCCTCTAACACTGCCAATTGTGTTAGTATGGACGGTCGGCCAACCCGGAAGCACCACAGCTGGATTCGATCCCACTGTCTCTGTGGTGGTGGGCAGACGCTTAGACCGCTGCGACACCCAGCCGCACCCTATACTTTATACTTATAGCACATGCATGAGCCTGGTCTCTTTTGAAAGATGACATTCTGAAGTTTCTGATACAATAATAAGATAATTCATTTAGTGCTAATGAAATAGTGTAACATAGGTCTGAACTTGAGTTGTAGAAAAACTTGTTACTCACGTTTTTCTGTAGTAGTCCAGAAGTAGTATTTCCCCAGAAATGTGTATGGCTGAAACGACACCCTGGGTCCATAGCCTGAAGTTCTACATGACCACATTTCATGAAAATCCGTTCAGAAATGAGTGATTAGGAGCAATTTTGGTAAACTGTGTAGCGTTCCTGGTTTTTATTTTCTCATAGACTTCAATTCATTCGGCTGTTTTTTCTTTTTTTCCCACTTTTCTTTTTTCTTCCTGTTTTCGCTCGTGACTTTTCACCTAGATCCCTGATTCATACATCCCCAGGAGGGGTATCATTGGAAAGCCACACTCATTGGCTACAACCCTGTCCAATAACTTTCGAGATTGCCAAATGATTGACGGAGCTAGAGCCCCAGAAGTCGGTGTTGTATTTGTACAAAAGGCAACAAATCGATATATATATATATATATTGTATTAAAAAATATGCACACCCGAGCCGCCAAAGGTCGCCAAAGTGCAGGTGGGCAAATCGTCCTCAAGAGGGCCCCCACCTGTTAAGAGGTAACAACAATCCAAGTATGACCTGACAGCTATCCGGCCACTTTACCACAGAGATATGAGCGAACCTGACCTTTAAATATTCCTCTAGTCTAGATCCTGAGTTCTATCCTGAGTGGAAGGCTGTTCCACATTGAGATCCCGGTGTAGAAAAATATGCTCTGAGCCATAGACTTGACCCGCGGCACCTTACAAGAGCGAACACTGGTCCTGGTATTGTGTCCATGCTGCGTATGGACCATATTGATCTGATACTTCAGATAGCTTGGGGCTGTACCATTTACTATGTTGAACATGTGGTTCAGTTTCATCTCTTCAACCCTGAGGTGCACTGGTAGCAGTCCCACCTTTATGAATTCGGCACTTCCTACATGCGTTCTGGGAGGCACACCTAGTATGTACCGAATAGTGTTGTTTTGCATCACCTGAAGTTTATTTTTTTATTTAGTCGACAGACCACTGTACCATGCTGCGCTTGCATAGTCAAAATGACACTGAAGCAAGGATGACACTAACAGCTTTTTAACAGCAAGTTCAAAAAGCCTGGGCCCTCATTTATCAATGTTGCGTACGCACAGATATGTGCGTAACCCGTGCGTACGATCATTTCTAAGCAAAGTGTGTGACTTATCAATTTGAACGTGTGCTTGACTTTGTGCGTATATTTACGCCCGGCGGTAGAATATGGAGACTGCAGACGGATGGCATATGCTCTCATCAGTTTCATGCATTAGTTTCAACGCGGAAATACGCTTTCGTTCATTAGTTTGACTGACGTGTTCTGTATGACCCCCGTAATTCATTATAGTTAATTGTAAAATAGCAACAGTAGTGTAATTATGGTCAAAACCCTATAAATAGCATTTGGAATAATAGGTCTTTCCTTCTGAATGATTGCAGCATGGTTTATATATAGCGTTATCGGAATATACAGGGTGTACTGACTGCGCTCCGCTTAACTCAACTTGTTATTATTTTGCGCACAGACCGCAGAAACACGGGAACGCCCCGACCACATTCAAAAGGCTTTGCCACTGCCAAACGAAACAAGTGTAACCCCCGAAGGTGTAAGCAGAATACAAGTCACACGAACACGCACAATATAGTGTTCTTCCCCCTTCCTACTGTATAAGAAAGAATTAAAAAAGCATTGCAACGAGAACAGAGGTTATTTGTTGAGTTTATGTGTATTACAAAACCCTTGCAATAAATGTGTCTTAAATGAATGAAAAGCATACATGCTCTGGATACAGGTAGCATATATCGTGTCGGTGATATGACTTGTATTCTGCTTACATAACTTCAAAACTCCACCCACCCCGTCCCACAATGTCAAAGCCTTCCAAACATAAATCAAAACGTTCCCGCACTTCTGCAATCTATGCGCAAAATAATAACGAGTTGAGTTCTAACAAAGAACGTATTACATGCTGGGTAGGCTGATAGAGTAAACTGTAAATAAAATAGCCTATTGTGGTGGACACTAGAGGGAGGTGTCTCACTTCAGAATGGACACTGATTGAGTGACAGGAGGGAGTTGACTTAAGGGTGTGGCTGTACCTTGGTTCTGTTGGATTTGTTTGGAAGTAAAGTTCAGAGACTCGATACTCCGTCTGCTCGTCTCATTGATTCACTTCCACAGTGGTGACCCTAAACGTGTGAAATATGAGCAATAACGAGAATCCACCGGCTGTGGTTCCCGCAGTGTATGCAGCTACAGTCAAGTTGCCAGAGTTTTGGCAGCATGACCCGGCACCGTGGTTTCAGCACATCGAGGCACAATTTCACCTCCGCGGAATAACGTCGGATGAGACGAAATATTACCATGTTGTGGCGGCATTGGATTCCTCCACTACACGCCGGCTGATGGGATGCCTGAGAGAGCCGCCAGCAGCCGGCAAATACGACGCGCTCAGAGAACAGCTGTTGCGCATTTTCCAGCTGTCAGATGCAGAGCGCGCGGAGCGCCTATTGTCCCTCAACGGATTGGGGGACAGTAAACCAACAGAACTGATGGAGAACATGCTAGCACTGCTTGGTTCAGGTGACGCTACGTTTATTTTTGTGCAGCTGTTCCTGCGTCAACTCCCGACGCCGGTGCGCACGGCTCTGGCCAGCTCGCCTCTCGTGCGCACCAAGGATTACCGGGGATTGGCAGAGGAGGCGGATAGAATACTACTGGCCTCCCGTCAGTACTGTGTGGCTGCTGTGTCTGATCGGGTGGCTGATCGCAGGGATCAGACACAGAGGGATGATAGAGGGCTTTGTTATTATCATCGCCGTTTTGGCAACAAAGCGAAGAGCTGTGTTCCACCATGCACCTTTGGTAACCAGGGAAACGCGAGAGCCGGCGCTCGTTAGCGGCTATGAGCGCTGGCGTCAATATCAACGAGCTGTTGTTTATCGAGGACACGTTGTCTGGAAGGCGTCTGTTGGTGGATTCTGGCGCCCAGAGGAGCATCCTGCCTGCGTCGGCCACGGACGCCTTGGGAAACGGTCATGGACCACCCCTGGACGCGGCTAATGGGACTTCCATCCGTACGTTTGGTACCAGGTACGTGACTATGTGTTTACATGGACAGCAGTTTAGCTGGGAATTTATTATTGCTTCAGTGTCGGTGCCTATACTGGGCGCGGATTTTTTGTGTGCTCACAGACTGTTAGTGGACGTTGCGAACCGTAGGCTGATTGGCTCTGTGTCCTTTGACACATACCCCTGCACACTGGGGGGGCCGGGGCCGCCTGCCCTGGCCAATATGCTCGCCACAGGCGATATGTACCAGCGCCTCCTCGCTGAGTTTCCTGCTCTGACTGTCCCCACTTTCTCTGCCTCTGTCGCCAAGCATGGGGTGGAACATTACATCCCAACGGTGGGCCCGCCAGTTTATGCACGGGCGCGCCGCCTGGATGCTGCTAAACTGGCAATAGCCAGGGAGGAGTTTGCCACAATGGAACGGCTCGGCATTGTGCGCCGGTCCAACAGTCCTTGGGCCTCCCCACTACACATGGTCCCCAAGGCGGACGGGAAGTGGCGTCCGTGTGGTGATTTCCGTCGCCTAAATAACATCACCACTCATGACCGGTACCCAGTGCCACATATCCAGGATTTCTCTGCCCACCTGGCGGGCGCCACCATTTTTTCTAAAATAGATTTGGTGCGTGGCTACCACCAGGTACCGGTCCATCCGCTCGACGTGCCCAAGACTGCCATTATCACCCCGTTTGGACTGTTTGAATTCCTGCGCATGCCATTCGGCCTTAAAGGGGCAGCGCAAACATTCCAGCGGCTGATGGACTCTGTGCTGCGAGGCCTGTCATTTTTGTTTATTTATCTGGACGACATCCTGGTAGCCAGTGCATCGGTGGTGGAGCATCGGGGACATCTCCGTCAACTGTTCGAGCGGCTCAACGAGCATGGGCTGATCGTGAACCCGGCCAAATGTCAGTTTGGCCTGCCGGCCATGGATTTCCTGGGCCACCATGTCTCTTCCCAGGGGGCTGTTCCTCTACCCGCCAAGGTGGAGGCAATTGCTGCTTTCCCCCGCCCCCTCACCATCAAACCTCTCCAGGAGTTCCTGGGGATGGTTAATTTTTACAATAGGTTTATAGCCCATGCGGCTCACCTGATGAGACCTCTGTACGAGGCGTTGAAGGGGAAGAGAGCCAACGATGACGTGGGCTGGTCCCCGGAGCGGGTCCAGGCATTTGAGGGCTCTAAGGCTGCCCTTGCCAACGCTGCCATGCTCGCACACCCATCTCCTGCTGCTCCTATAGCCCTCACCACCGATGCCTCCGATTATGCAGTAGGTGCGGTGTGCGAGCAGTGGGTGGCTGGCGCCTGGCAGCCTCTGGCCTTCTTCAGTAGGAAGCTGCGCGACAACGAGAGGAAGTATAGTACATTCGACAGGGAGCTCCTGGCCCTCTTCCTCGCCATACGTCACTTCAGGTTCTTGCTGGAGAGCCGCAAGTTCACAGTTTTTGTCGACCACAAGCCCCTAACGTTTGCCATGGCCAAGACCACGGAGCCATGGTCGGGGCGGCAGCAGCGCCAACTTTCCGCCATATCGGAGTTCACTACCGACATCCAGCATGTAGCCGGTAAAGACAACCAGGTGGCGGACTGCCTCTCCCGGGCGCGCGTCAGTCCTGTGCACCTGGGCATCGACTATGTTGCCATGGCTGCTGACCAGCTCACCGACTCAGACCTTCAGGCGTTCAGGACAGCTGTGACAGGACTTCGACTTGAGGATGTGGTGTTTCACGACTGCGGCGCCACGCTCCTCTGTGACGTCTCCACTGGCCAGCCCCGCCCCATGGTTCCAACTGACTGGCGCCACTGGGTATTTGACACCATTCATGCCCTTTCACACCCTGGGGTAAAGGCGTCGGTCAAGCTGGTAGCGGCCAAGTTCGTCTGGCCGGGCCTTAGGAAGGACGTCAAAGTATGGGCGGCCTCCTGTGTGGCGTGCCAGCGTGCCAAGGTACATCGTCACACTAAGGCCCCCCTGGAGCCGTTTCTCATTCCAGAGAGGCGGTTTGACCATGTCCACGTGGACTTGGTGGGCCCACTTCCCCCGTCTCAGGGTTTCACACACCTCCTCACTATGGTGGACAGGACCACCAGGTGGCCGGAGGTTGTTCCCCTGTCATCAACAACGGCTGCGGAGGTGGCTCGGGCGTTTATCTTCGGCTGGGTCACTCGGTTTGGCACGCCATTGGACCTGACTTCGGACAGGGGATCCCAGTTCACTTCTGAGCTGTGGAGCACCGTGGCTGAGAGACTTGGGGTGAAACTCCATCGTACCACAGCATACAACCCAAAGGCCAACGGCATGTGTGAGCGTTTTCACAGATCCATGAAGGCCGCTCTCCGGGCCACGCTCACAGATGGCAACTGGGTCGACCGTCTTCCGTGGGTCATGTTGGGCCTGCGTACTGCCCCTAAAGAAGACCTGCAGGCCTCTTCAGCCGAATTGGTTTTTGGTCAACCGCTGAGGGTCCCAGGGGAGTTCCTTCCTGGTTCCTCTGCCCCTTGGTCCACTACAGCTCACCGATCTGCCTTCCAGGACGCAGCGAGGGTGTTTGCCCCAGTTCCCACACATCACTGCCTTCCCCAGTCCTACATTCCTAAGGACCTGATGACTGCGAGGTATGTGTTCATCCGTCATGATGCCCACCGTTCTCCACTGCAGGCTCCCTATGACGGGCCCTTCCGCGTCCTCGAGCCGGGCCCCAAGTACTTTGTGGTGGACATGGGGGGGAATAAGGAGCAGATCTCAGTCGATCGTCTTAAGCCTGCTCATGTGGTCCCAAATGGGCCGGTGGAGCTGGCTCAGCCCCGGCGCCGGGGCCGGCCACCCAAGTCTTCCCCTGTCCCATGCCCTCCGGCCGTTGTTACCCCTACCTTTCCACCGGCGAAGCCTCGGCGGCGGCGGGGACGGCCCCCTGCCCCTACCCTTACCCTTTCCCCTTCCACGTTCCCTGTGACTGTTAAATACAGTCGTTATGGCCGCGTGGTCAGACCTCCTAAAAGAGACTGAAGACACTGGGTGCACTGTTTTTGGGGGTTTGTTGTGTTCAGTTCCGTTTGTTTGGTGTTGCACTGAATGTCAATTCTGAATGTTCGGGGGGGGCCTGTGTGGTGGACACTAGAGGGAGGTGTCTCACTTCAGAATGGACACTGATTGAGTGACAGGAGGGAGTTGACTTAAGGGTGTGGCTGTACCTTGGTTCTGTTGGATTTGTTTGGAAGTAAAGTTCAGAGACTCGATACTCCGTCTGCTCGTCTCATTGATTCACTTCCACACTATAACATTATAAAGGATATGGGCTATAGCAGGGGTTCCAAACCTTTATTCCCCAGAGCCCCACGATTCCTGGGAGACATATAGGAATATGATATGATATATTATATATGCGCAAGTTACTGTTGCATAATGTAGGCTATGGCTGCTATTATATGTAATTCATATAGGCTACCTAATACCGACAACAAAATAGATTGTATGCCTCTACAAATCATATTATACCCGGTAGCCAATCGAACAAAACGAATAAAGGCATTCATATTCCAGCATGGTTAGAATGACACACCAACGCCAAACAGTGGTTAACGGTCTTTATTAGTATTTTGAGCTGTCCAGGCAGAATTGCAGCAATGGTCTTAGGGAGTCGTTGATATCTGACATCACCGTGTACAAGTCCGCCAGCCTTTTATTTATCCCATAACACGGGTTGTGTCTTTTTGGTTCGACAGCGCCTCTGTGAACAATCTCGCTTGTGAAGTTTCTCAGAGTTCGCTCGGGTGAATGAATGAATGAATGAATGAATGAATGAATGAAAACTTTATTTAACAGATTGCAGAATGGGTACAATACAGTACGGCTCAATACATACAATTGTTAAGGGGATGCAGACCTGAGAAAGACGTTAGTCTTGTTTCCATCAGGGTCCCCCATTTTCAATTCATATAGACATTTATGACATACACAACATACATGACATTTATGGCATAGGGACATATAGGTATTTAGTACTGATACATTTGTGACATAAACGGTATTCAAATATACAGTACTGTTACCCCTAGATCCTGACAGAGTATATACATATGATGGGGAGGGGACTGTACATTTGGAGGGGGTGGGTGGGTGGGAGAGAAATATACATACGGCGGGGAGGGAATATATACATGCGGTGGGGAGGAGACTGTCTATTAGGAGGTGGTGGGGGTTTTGGGCATTTACGGTGGCCAGTTTCGAATTGCAGCCTCCCGTAGGTGCTCTTTAAGAGCGGTTTTGAATGTGGGCAGGGATTCACATTCCTTTACAGCTTTGGGTAGGGCGTTCCACATTGTTGTGGCATAATTGCGAAACGTGTTTAGTCCCTTGTTTGAGCCGAATCTGGGTTTAACATGATTTGTTGAGCTTCCTCTGGTGTAGTGGTTGTGGTATTCACTGACCTTTGGGAAGTATTTTGACATGTACATGGGCACCCCGGTCGTATTTCACATCCCATGGGGGGTGTTTCATTACCATATATGGATAATCATGCACGAGCATTGATGGTAAGAACAAATGGTATTTATCAATACGGAGTGTGCGTAGGACCTGTGTACGCACGGTTGATAAATCCCGATATTTCTGTGCGTACACACATTCTAATTTCTGTGCTTAAGTACGAAAATAGAACACTTTCTAAGATTTGTTAATAAATGAGGGCCCTGGTATTCCGATACAGGAACTTGAGTTTGCCTGCACACTTGGATATAATGTTGGCAGCACTAGTTTCACATGAGAGAGACTGCTCTAGTGTAAGTCCTAGGTACTTGACACTAGTTTTCCCTGTGACTACTGCTCTGTTACAGGAGACTTCCATGCGATCGACTTTGCCTAATCTCCTTGGTGTGCCAAAAAGGATTGACTCAGTCTTGCCTAGGTGAATGGACAGCTTGTTATCTATGAGCCACTCTCTGGCACTTTCTAGCTCAGAACTCACACACTAGGAATTTGATTTGGTCGCTTTGGTGCAACATTAACGGACAGCAGGGCCGTTTCTAGGCATAGGCAGTATAGGCAAATGCTAAGGGCGCCACCACCCATTTTGGCGGATTGCTCCAGTTCTTATGAGACAAGATCCTCCCCCACTGAACCAAGCCATTCTGATTTGACTCGCTATCCGTAGCAAGACGCTGCTGATCTGCATACCTCAGCTCCTTCTGTGGTTGTAGCCACCGCCCATAATCAACAATTCGAGGAAGTTAGTGTAACATTGACGTTATGACCAAAACGGGCAAGCAGCGAATACGTCCTTGCACTCATTTCCTAATGATATCGTGCTCCACAAGCAATGGGCCAAGTTCGTTTTTGGATTTTATAATGCTGCTGTGATTTCCTGGCTGTTGCTAAAGAAGGGAGCTAGCCTGTACCAAGTCTTCGGGACCGAAAGAAAGTATCGAATCAGTAAGTACATACAGTACGTTGTACTCCTCCACGTGTGTGTGCGTGCATTTCATATGGGAGTTGAAGCTGAGCCATTGGCCATTGATTCACTGTCGGGGTTATATATATTTTTTTTGTATTTTATTTTTTTATTATTTTTTAAACAAACACATAAACAAACATGACAACACACGATAAGATATACAAGCATTAATTGTCAGAGCACATCCAATGAGATCACATTTTAGTTAATTGTCTTATATAAGATATACCCCTAATACCTGTTATCTAAAAACCTACACACATATGCTCCAGCTCGAACCCCCCCCTCCCGGACCCCACCTTGGGAAGTACCTCCACTATCCCTCGCACCTAACCAGACACTACCATTATAAGCTAGCTTTTATTCTCTCCACCACTTCTAACCACATTGACATTTTGGATTCATTGAGACCCAGAATTCTTGCTGTAGATATTTCTTGATAAATCACATCAAGATATGTAAGAAACCAAACTTTCCGGCAAATTTTTTCCGGTTGAAACCAGCGTGATGCGATCAGCTTTTTAGCTACTGTGATACCCGATAAAACCAATCTCTTTAGCTGTGGATTCACTGCAAACTCAAAAACATCATTCAATAGTAATACCGAGGGGTGTACAGGTATATTCCAAGATACGAGTTTTGATAATTGTTGGGTCACATCTTTCCAGAATGCCTTAACTGGTGGGCAGTCCCAATACATGTGCATAAATGTCCCTTCGTCCCCATTTGTACATTGGGAGCATTTGGAGTCTTGTTTAAGCCCCATTCTGCACAGTCTTATAGGAGTCAAGTATGTCCTGTGAATATAGTTAAGATTGATTTGTTGATGATCCGGGTTCCTTGATGTAAGTCGGACATTTGCCCAGGCTCCTTGCCAATCAAAGTCATTTTCCAGGTCTGGTATATCCCTCCTCCAGACAGAGTCTAGTTGGAGGGTTTCATACGAGGACGTTAGTAATTGATGATAAAATTCTGAAACAAAACCTCTCGATGTCTCTCTTTCGTAGAAGAATTTGTGGTATCTGTGGTGTTCAATTGGTATGTCTAATGGAACACCGTGAGACTTCAAACATAGCTGTAACTGTTTGTAAAAAAGCCATGTGGACTTGGTGAGATTAAATTTTTTGCGTATTTCTTTATCACTACAAAAACCCTGTTTGTTAAAAACATCCCCT
The DNA here is from genome assembly GCF_963971535.1 of Notolepis coatsorum. NCBI lineage: Eukaryota > Metazoa > Chordata > Actinopteri > Aulopiformes > Paralepididae > Notolepis > Notolepis coatsorum. The sequence continues at coordinate 48,566,822 of NC_140176.1, read as the reverse complement.
AATGAGTGTATGCCTTGCTCTTCCCATATAGGGAATCTTATAGGTCGTTTTTCAATTAAGAGTGCATTGTTATTGAATAAGGGAGTATGATTGTGCCATTTATGTGGGTTAGGATTTTTTTTTTGTGATTCACGCCATATCCGGATCGCATGAGTAATTATGGGGCCAAATTTCCGTTCACAGTGCTTGATTGGTAGTTTAGTGTATGCTATGTCCTTCAGTCTATGTGGGGCTACTATGTTTTCTTCTAATTTTCTCCAGGATACTAATGCATGGGGGTCAAACCATGTTGTCAATGGTCTTAATGTGTACGCCTTAAAATATTGGAAAAAACCTGGAAATGCCATGCCACCATCTGCTTTATTTCTCTGTGCGGTGGATCTTTTTATACGTGGTGGTTTGTTATTCCAAATAAATTTGTATGTGGAGGAGTGTAATCTTTTCCAGTAACCCTCTGGAGGGGGTAACGGTAGCATTGAACTGAAGAAGTTGATTCTAGGTAGTACATCCATCTTAACTATTGATATCCGTGCTTGTACTGTGTTTTTAAGTTTTGCCCATCTATCAAGGTCGTCTTTGATTTTGTTTTGGATTTTTGTGTAATTGTGCTTCACCATTTGTCTTATGGTGGGGAATATTTCCACTCCCAAGCATCTAAAATGTTTTACCATCGGTATCTCTCCTGGGAGGGTTATATCTTTTTTTGCAGGGGTGTTAAGTGGAAGGAAAGCCGACTTCGGCCAATTTATCTTAAATCCCGATAAATCACCAAAGTCCTCAATCAACTTGAGCAGATGAGGCAATGTGGTGTTGGGGTTTTGCATGAACAATATTACGTCGTCCGCATATAAACTAATTTTTTGTTGTGTGCCCTTGATTACGATTGGTTCTATGGATTGGGATTGTCTTATATATTGTGCTAAAGGCTCTAATGATAGATTGAATAGTCCGGGACTAAGAGGGCAACCCTGTCTGGCAGAGCGTGATACCGGAAAGATTTTGGAAATGATTGTGCCTGTTGTAATCATGGCCGATGGGTCTTTGTATAATACTTTAATCATATCAATGAATCCTTTTCCTAACCCCATCCTTTCTAATACTGCCCATAGATACGACCATTCCAGCCTGTCAAAGGCTTTCATAGCATCCAGGGACAGCATCGCCTTAGGTATGGTGTCATCCTTGTCGGCATCTAGTACGTGCAGTATTCGTCTTATCTTATCAGTGATCAGGGGGCCTCTTATGAAGCCAGTTTGGTCCGGGTGAACTAAAGACGTCATATGCTTTTGTAATCTGATGGCTAATACCTTAGAGTACAGTTTGATATCGGTTCCGAGGAGGCTTAAAGGTCTATAACTACCGCACTCGTTGGGGTCTTTGTCTTTTTTAAGGAGGACTGTTATGAGTGCAATATTGTCATTCTTATGGAAGTTCCCCTCCTTGACTGAGTATAACATCATATTTAGTAATAAGGGTCCAATTATGTCCCAACAAGAAAGGTACATTTCTGATGGGATACCGTCTCTTCCAGGGGCCTTACCACTTTGCATTGCGGTTATGGCCTTCTTGAGTTCCTCTAGTGTGATCGGTGTTTCTAACTGTTTAGCGTCATCCTCTGAAAGTTTAGGGAGAATAATTTGATTAAGATATGTGTCCATTTTGTTTTGATCGAAGGTCGTTTCTGATTTATATAAGTCGGAGTAGAATTCTTTGATGTATCGTTTATTTTTACAGGGTCTGTTTCAAGTACTTGTTGTGCTCTAATGGTAGTTATATCTGCAAATTTTGCATTAATTCTTAATCGCATGGCTAATAGGTGACTAGGTTTGGAACCATGGGAGTACTGCTGTTGTCTTGTGCTGCGTATTTGTATTTCCGATTGTTGTCTGTATATGGCATTGATCTCTATTTTTAGTACGTTAACTTGATTCTCTAGTCGAGTTGAGTTGTTGTATTTTAGAGAATTAAATAACGTTGAGTAAAGCGTTTCCAGCTCAGCCAGTTTTGCGCATTTTGGAGGAAAAGCTATAATATTCTGGGGTCTTGCACCGAGTTTGCATTCTCCCGTTGGAATACTATAAGAGCTTCTTTGAGTTGTGTAATGAATTCCTTGTTATTAAGCAGCATCAAGTTAAATCGCCATCTTGGGGCTCGGGAGGATAGTATACCAAATGTACCTTTAAGGAGTAAATAACAGTGATCTGGGTATCATTTCCACTTCATAATTATCAAATATTCTCTGTGATGCAAAGACGTAATCTATTCTGGATAATGTATTATGTCTCGCAGATCGACAAGAGTACTTTCGGGTCGTGGGATTAAGTAATCGCCATAAGTCATTTACACCTGTAATCTTCGACCAATCCTTTAATGCCTTAGATGAATTCTTTTGTTCGCTGGAAAAGGCGAGGTAAGATTTGTCCATCCTTGGGTTCCAGATGGCATTAAAATCCGCACCTATTATAAATGAGTAATCGGGAATGTCTAACATTGCATTGGTTAGTGTAGTGAAGAAATCCTCTTCGTACAAATTTGGGGCGTATACCGCTACCAACGCTATTTTCCTGTTCTTATGTACAATCTTAGCTATAGTTATCCGACCTTCTACATCAGACCATACTTCCTTTAGTACAATATTCAACTTACGTTTAACGACTATGGCTACACCCTGAGTTCTCGTACCAATAGAAGAGTGTTATATTTATTATGGACAGAAGTTGTCAAATCATTACTCAGCAACTGTCAACTGTCTGCACATGTCTATAGTGTATTAACGTTACTATTTTACTGTAGCGTTTCTGCATTTTGCGATTTTCCTCTTTCTTATACAGTAGGAAGGGGGAAGAACACTATATCGTGGGTGTTCCTATGATTTGTATTCAGCTTACAGCTTCGAAACTCCACTTATTTAGTTTTACAATGTCAAAGCCTTTTAAATATAATCAAAACGTTCCCGCATTTCTATCCGCTTTATTGTTTTATGACAGAAATCTGATAGTGTATGCACGTTCATGCGAGGGGGAGTCTGATTCTGGCAGGGAGTCCGAATTCGGCACAACACCGGCCGAGGAGGTAACATTATTTTTCGCCGAGTTGAGAGCTCCCCAGACTACAGCTGGGCGATCGCCTACAATGGCGATCGCCTAGAGCGAACTATTGAATATTATTATGAAGAGGAAGAGGACAAACGGTGATGATCCATCCATAACATAAGGTGCGTTTTCACCAGTGTGACGTACATGGGTACGTGGGTTGGTCATTACCATTATTACTGTATTTATGACACCATCTGAACATCAGGTTAGTATATGTAAATATGTTATGTTTTCGATGTGATGTGTGTGTGTGTGTGTGTGCATGATAGCTAATGCTGTCTCTTTTTCTCTGTCAGGTGCCGCCCGCCCGTCCCTACACTGAAGAGTGCTGATTGCCTAATGGGTGACAGCTGATGGCAATCACCTCGAGAGGGACGGGTGGACAAATACCTGACAGCACACACACGTCCGGGCGCCTCATGGAGTCATTTGCCAATGACCATAGAGTTAGAGGTTGCCATTGTTTACCACTGTTTGTGTGGAATAGTTATTATAACACTGTCCACTGTTGTTTGTGTGGAATAGTTATTATAACACTGTCCACTATTGTGTGGGACTGATTCACTGTGTGTTCATGTTGTTCACACCACTTACCTGGTAGGCATTGTATTTGTGTTGGTGCAGCTACCAGGTGAGTATATATATATATATATTGTGGCCTCTTGCCTTTTTGCCACTGCTTGTGTGGAATTAATATATATATCTATGTATTGGGCCTTCTGCCTTTTTGCCACTGCTTGTGTGGAACTATATTGTGCTGTGCACGTGGTGTACATTTGCTGGGGGATTCCCAGACTGCCAACCGCAGGGTTTGTGGTTGTGTCCTGTGACACTAGGTCACTAGGGCTTGTGTTGGCCCTTGTGCCTTACTTTATTATATTTACTTGTTTGTTCTCCCCTTACCCTTTTCCCTATTTGTTATATGTTTGTGGGATTATTTCCCCTCTTCCCTCATCCTAATTCAGTGGAGGTTTGAATTCCTGCCACAGCTAATAAATATAATTTACCTTTTGAAAGCGTGTTTGTGTTGTTTTCCTATCTGCCGGGACCGTGCTTTAAAAGCATCTACTGAGGGGGTTGTTTTTGTTCATGTGCAGCCTGCTTCAGTTTCTATTCTATGTGGTCATTAGACCTTGGTACATGACACCAGACTATGTTGGATTCTAGTATTTTCAAACAGGCTGTTTGGATGTAAGTTCCTGGATGTAACGTTGGTTGGTGACTGTTACTCAAAGCGCTTTGCGAGTGTGGGTGGAGCCCAGCCAAAAACAGCTTGGAATCTTGAAGTTGAAAAATGCTGCTTTAGAGTACTTGATTAAAAATACAAAACAATGAACTTTTTTGAAAAAAACCTTACAGATGTGTTCCATAGACTCACAGGAATTGTGTAAAATTGCCCAAATAGTGAGAGAAATAGTAAGATAGTTCCCCTTTAATAATTTTAATAATTGTTTACTAATACTACTAGTTATTTCGAAATACTGAAGTCTTATCTACAGTACAGGTCCAACGTTTATAACAATCCCATGGAAAACGATGTGTCAAAAATACAGCGCTAGGCAGAGAGACAAGGGTGAAGTGATGGACGGACCGTATAAGGGCTTTCGAATGTTAACAGGATATTGTACAGTAATATCAACATGTCGAAAAGACTAAAACAGTCCGGTGCTCAGGGAAGAAAAAGAAGCGGAGGAACAACGCGAAAAGGGCAGAGGTACAGTAATGTTAATGTGATGAAATTAATTGTTGACTACTAGTGGAACAGTGGAACAGAGTGTAATGTTAACTTTCTAGCTTACTTTTGGACTACAGTAACATTAGCTAAAAATACAGATTAGTGGCTACTGCATGCATAACAGTAGCCTACATAAAATAAAAGTAGACTACATGACAACTAATACAAATAAGAAAACTAGTAGCCTACCAGTCATCATCAGGGAAATTACGTATATTCAGCAGGTGCTACAGTCCTGTGTCATACCGTAGGCTACATTTTTATTGACATCTGTTTACCCTGTAATCAAAAAATGCTATTCCTTTTCATCTCCTTTATAATTACTTGTTGTAGTAAGCCATTGGTTTGTTGTGTTACCGTTCATAGTCTCTAAAGTGAGTTTATATAGCTAGTTACATCAGTGTTTTAAAGTGCATATCATTAATGTTAATGCCAAATAAATGTCCCATTATGCTATATTAGTATTGCACTGCAGTTTACTGCTTTATTTACTCTGTAAATGTAAATCTACATTTCATTGTAATGACAATGTTTAATTAAATGTCCATTAATGGAACTCTTGACCATTCTGCATGAGAAGAAGCTGACAGAAATGTACCCCAACATGTGGGTTGCTCTGAGAATCTCTGTGGCTCTTCCCGTTACAGTGGCTGCTGCTGAAAGAAGCTTCTCTAAGCTCAAGCTCACCAAAACGTACCTGAGATCTACTATGGTGCAGGAATGTCTCCGTGGACTTTCCATCATAAGCCTAAATCATGTGGTCTCAAAACAGTTGACTTATGATGACGTCATAGATGACTTTGCTGCAAGAAAGGTTAGTATAGCGAGATGTGGTGGAGTATAGCATGGTGTGGTGGAGTATAGCATCATGTGGTGGAGTATAGCATCATGTGGTGGAGTATAGCATGGTGTGGTGGAGTATAGCATCATGTGGTGGAGTATAGCATGGTGTGGTGGAGTATAGCATCATGTGGTGGAGTATAGCATGGTGTGGTGGAGTATAGCACTGTGTGGTGGAGTATAGCGTGGTGTGGTGGAGTATAGCATCATGTGGTGGAGTATAGCATCATGTGGTGGAGTATAGCATCATGTGGTGGAGTATAGCGTGGTGTGGTGGAGTATAGCATCATGTGGTGGAGTATAGCATCATGTGGTGGAGTATAGCACTGTGTGGTGGAGTATAGCATCATGTGGTGGAGTATAGCATGGTGTGGTGGAGTATAGCGTGGTGTGGTGGAGTATAGCGTGGTGTGGTGGAGTATAGCATTATGTGGTGGAGTATAGCATCATGTGGTGGAGTATAGCGTGGTGTGGTGGAGTATAGCGTGGTGTGGTGGAGTATAGCATCATGTTGTGGAGTATAGCGTGGTGTGGTGGAGTATAGCTTGGTGTGGTGGAGTATAGAATCATGTGGTGGAGTATAGCGTGGTGTGGTGGAGTATATCTTGGTGTGGTGGAGTATAGCATCATGTGGTGGAGTATAGCGTGGTGTGGTGGAGTATAGCATCATGTGGTGGAGTATAGCATCATGTGGTGGAGTATAGCATCATGTGGTGGAGTATAGCATGGTGTGGTGGAGTATAGCGTGGTGTGGTGGAGTATAGCGTGGTGTGGTGGAGTGTAGCATGGTGTGGTGGAGTATAGCGTGGTGTGGTGGAGTATAGCATCATGTGGTGGAGTATAGCGTGGTGTGGTGGAGTATAGCGTGGTGTGGTGGAGTATAGCATCATGTGGTGGAGTATAGCGTGGTGTGGTGGAGTATAGCATCATGTGGTGGAGTATAGCGTGGTGTGGTGGAGTATAGCATCATGTGGTGGAGTATAGCATGGTGTGGTGGAGTATAGCATCATGTGGTGGAGTATAGCACCATGTGGTGGAGTATAGCGTGGTGTGGTGGAGTATAGCATCATGTGGTGGAGTATAGCATCATGTGGTGGAGTATAGCGTGGTGTGGTGGAGTATAGCATCATGTGGTGGAGTATAGCATCATGTGGTGGAGTATAGCATCATGTGGTGGAGTATAGGGTGGTGTGGTGGAGTATAGCATCATGTGGTGGAGTATAGCATCATGTGGTGGAGTATAGCGTGGTGTGGTGGAGTATAGCATCATGTGGTGGAGTATAGCATGGTGTGGTGGAGTATAGCATCATGTGGTGGAGTATAGCACCATGTGGTGGAGTATAGCGTGGTGTGGTGGAGTATAGCATCATGTGGTGGAGTATAGCATCATGTGGTGGAGTATAGCGTGGTGTGGTGGAGTATAGCATCATGTGGTGGAGTATAGCGTGGTGTGGTGGAGTATAGCATCATGTGGTGGAGTATAGCACCATGTGGTGGAGTATAGCGTGGTGTGGTGGAGTATAGCATCATGTGGTGGAGTATAGCATCATGTGGTGGAGTATAGCATCATGTGGTGGAGTATAGGGTGGTGTGGTGGAGTATAGCATCATGTGGTGGAGTATAGCATCATGTGGTGGAGTATAGGGTGGTGTGGTGGAGTATAGCATCATGTGGTGGAGTATAGCATCATGTGGTGGAGTATAGCATCATGTGGTGGAGTATAGCGTGGTGTGGTGGAGTATAGCATCATGTGGTGGAGTATAGCATCATGTGGTGGAGTATAGCATCATGTGGTGGAGTATAGGGTGGTGTGGTGGAGTATAGCATCATGTGGTGGAGTATAGCATCATGTGGTGGAGTATAGCGTGGTGTGGTGGAGTATAGCATCATGTGGTGGAGTATAGCACCATGTGGTGGAGTATAGCGTGGTGTGGTGGAGTATAGCATCATGTGGTGGAGTATAGCATCATGTGGTGGAGTATAGCGTGGTGTGGTGGAGTATAGCATCATGTGGTGGAGTATAGCATCATGTGGTGGAGTATAGCATCATGTGGTGGAGTATAGGGTGGTGTGGTGGAGTATAGCATCATGTGGTGGAGTATAGCATCATGTGGTGGAGTATAGCGTGGTGTGGTGGAGTATAGCATCATGTGGTGGAGTATAGCATGGTGTGGTGGAGTATAGCATCATGTGGTGGAGTATAGCACCATGTGGTGGAGTATAGCGTGGTGTGGTGGAGTATAGCATCATGTGGTGGAGTATAGCATCATGTGGTGGAGTATAGCGTGGTGTGGTGGAGTATAGCATCATGTGGTGGAGTATAGCGTGGTGTGGTGGAGTATAGCATCATGTGGTGGAGTATAGCACCATGTGGTGGAGTATAGCGTGGTGTGGTGGAGTATAGCATCATGTGGTGGAGTATAGCATCATGTGGTGGAGTATAGCATCATGTGGTGGAGTATAGGGTGGTGTGGTGGAGTATAGCATCATGTGGTGGAGTATAGCATCATGTGGTGGAGTATAGGGTGGTGTGGTGGAGTATAGCATCATGTGGTGGAGTATAGCATCATGTGGTGGAGTATAGCATCATGTGGTGGAGTATAGCGTGGTGTGGTGGAGTATAGCATCATGTGGTGGAGTATAGCATCATGTGGTGGAGTATAGCATCATGTGGTGGAGTATAGGGTGGTGTGGTGGAGTATAGCATCATGTGGTGGAGTATAGCATCATGTGGTGGAGTATAGCGTGGTGTGGTGGAGTATAGCATCATGTGGTGGAGTATAGCATCATGTGGTGGAGTATAGGGTGGTGTGGTGGAGTATAGCATCATGTGGTGGAGTATAGCGTGGTGTGGTGGAGTATAGCTTGGTGTGGTGGAGTATAGCATCATGTGGTGGAGTATAGCGTGGTGTGGTGGAGTATAGCATCATGTGGTGGAGTATAGCATCATGTGGTGGAGTATAGGGTGGTGTGGTGGAGTATAGCATCATGTGGTGGAGTATAGCGTGGTGTGGTGGAGTATAGCTTGGTGTGGTGGAGTATAGCATCATGTGGTGGAGTATAGCATGGTGTGGTGGAGTATAGCGTGGTGTGGTGGAGTATAGGGTGGTGTGGTGGAGTATAGCGTGGTGTGGTGGAGTATAGCATCATGTGGTGGAGTATAGCATCATGTGGTGGAGTATAGGGTGGTGTGGTGGAGTATAGCATCATGTGGTGGAGTATAGCGTGGTGTGGTGGAGTATAGCATCATGTGGTGGAGTATAGCGTGGTGTGGTGGAGTATAGCATCATGTGGTGGAGTATAGCATCATGTGGTGGAGTATAGCGTGTTGTGGTGGAGTATAGCATCATGTGGTGGAGTATAGCACCATGTGGTGGAGTATAGGGTGGTGTGGTGGAGTATAGCGTGGTGTGGTGGAGTATAGCATCATGTGGTGGAGTATAGCGTGGTGTGGTGGAGTATAGCTTGGTGTGGTGGAGTATAGCGTGGTGTGGTGGAGTATAGCTTAGTGTGGTGGAGTATAGCATCATGTGGTGGAGTATAGCATCATGTGGTTGAGTATAGGGTGGTGTGGTGGAGTATAGCATCATGTGGTGGAGTATAGCATGGTGTGGTGGAGTATAGCGTGGTGTGGTGGAGTATAGGGTGGTGTGGTGGAGTATAGCGTGGTGTGGTGGAGTATAGCATCATGTGGTGGAGTATAGGGTGGTGTGGTGTAGTATAGCATCATGTGGTGGAGTATAGCGTGGTGTGGTGGAGTATGGCATCATGTGGTGGAGTATAGCATCATGTGGTGGAGTATAGCATCATGTGGTGGAGTATAGCATGGTGTGGTGGAGTATAGCTTGGTGTGGTGGAGTATAGCATCATGTGGTGGAGTATAGCATCATGTGGTGGAGTATAGCATCATGTGGTGGAGTATAGCGTGGTGTGGTGGAGTATAGCATCATGTGGTGGAGTATAGCATCATGTGGTGGAGTATAGCTTGGTGTGGTGGAGTATAGCATCATGTGGTGGAGTATAGCATCATGTGGTGGAGTATGGCGTGGCATGGTGGAGTATAGCATCATGTGGTGGAGTATAGCGTGGTGTGGTGGAGTATAGCGTGGTGTGGTGGAGTATAGCGTGGTGTGGTGGAGTATAGCATCATGTGGTGGAGTATAGCGTGGTGTGGTGGAGTATGGCATCATGTGGTGGAGTATAGCATCATGTGGTGGAGTATAGCATCATGTGGTGGAGTATAGCATGGTGTGGTGGAGTATAGCGTGGTGTGGTGGAGTATAGCTTGGTGTGGTGGAGTATAGCGTGGTGTGGTGGAGTATAGCTTGGTGTGGTGGAGTATAGCGTGGTGTGGTGGAGTATATCATCATGTGGTGGAGTATAGCATCATGTGGTGGAGTATAGGGTGGTGTGGTGGAGTATAGCATCATGTGGTGGAGTATAGCGTGGTGTGGTGGAGTATAGCATCATGTGGTGGAGTATAGCATCATGTGGTGGAGTATAGCATCATATGGTGGAGTATAGCATCATGTGGTGGAGTATAGGGTGGTGTGGTGGAGTATAGCATCATGTGGTGGAGTATAGCGTGGTGTGGTGGAGTATAGCGTGGTGTGGTGGAGTATAGCGTGGTGTGGTGGAGTATAGCATCATGTGGTGGAGTATAGGGTGGTGTGGTGGAGTATAGCATCATGTGGTGGAGTATAGCATCATGTGGTGGAGTATAGCATCATGTGGTGGAGTATAGCGTGGTGTGGTGGAGTATAGCTTGGTGTGGTGGAGTATAGCATCATGTGGTGGAGTATAGCATGGTGTGGTGGAGTATAGCATCATGTGGTGGAGTATAGCGTGGTGTGGTGGAGTATAGGGTGGTGTGGTGGAGTATAGCGTGGTGTGGTGGAGTATAGCATCATGTGGTGGAGTATAGCGTGGTGTGGTGGAGTATAGCATCATGTGGTGGAGTATAGCATCATGTGGTGGAGTATAGCGTGGTGTGGTGGAGTATAGCATGGTGTGGTGGAGTATAGCATCATGTGGTGGAGTATAGGGTGGTGTGGTGGAGTATAGCATCATGTGGTGGAGTATAGCATCATGTGGTGGAGTATAGCATCATGTGGAGGAGTATAGCATCATGTGGTGGAGTATAGCGTGGTGTGGTGGAGTATAGCATCATGTGGTGGAGTATAGCATCATGTGGTGGAGTATAGCACCATGTGGTGGAGTATAGGGTGGTGTGGTGGAGTATAGCGTGGTGTGGTGGAGTATAGCATCATGTGGTGGAGTATAGCGTGGTGTGGTGGAGTATAGCTTGGTGTGGTGGAGTATAGCGTGGTGTGGTGGAGTATAGCTTGGTGTGGTGGAGTATAGCATCATGTGGTGGAGTATGGCGTGGCGTGGTGGAGTATAGCATCATGTGGTGGAGTATAGCGTGGTGTGGTGGAGTATAGCGTGGTGTGGTGGAGTATAGTATCATGTGGTGAAGTATAGCGTGGTGTGGTGGAGTATGGCATCATGTGGTGGAGTATAGCGTGGTGTGGTGGAGTATAGCGTGTTGTGGTGGAGTATAGCTTGGTGTGGTGGAGTATAGCATCATGTGGTGGAGTATAGCGTGGTGTGGTGGAGTATAGCATCATGTGGTGGAGTATAGCGTGGTGTGGTGGAGTATAGCATCATGTGGTGGAGTATAGCACCATGTGGTGGAGTATAGGGTGGTGTGGTGGAGTATAGCGTGGTGTGGTGGAGTATAGCATCATGTGGTGGAGTATAGCGTGGTGTGGTGGAGTATAGCTTGGTGTGGTGGAGTATAGCGTGGTGTGGTGGAGTATAGCTTGGTGTGGTGGAGTATAGCATCATGTGGTGGAGTATAGCGTGGCGTGGTGGAGTATAGCATCATGTGGTGGAGTATAGCGTGGTGTGGTGGAGTATAGCATCATGTGGTGGAGTATAGCATCATGTGGTGGAGTATAGCTTGGTGTGGTGGAGTATAGCATCATGTGGTGGAGTATAGCATCATGTGGTGGAGTATGGCGTGGCATGGTGGAGTATAGCATCATGTGGTGGAGTATAGCGTGGTGTGGTGGAGTATAGCGTGGTGTGGTGGAGTATAGCGTGGTGTGGTGGAGTATAGCATCATGTGGTGGAGTATAGCGTGGTGTGGTGGAGTATGGCATCATGTGGTGGAGTATAGCATCATGTGGTGGAGTATAGCATCATGTGGTGGAGTATAGCATGGTGTGGTGGAGTATAGCGTGGTGTGGTGGAGTATAGCTTGGTGTGGTGGAGTATAGCATGGTGTGGTGGAGTATAGCTTGGTGTGGTGGAGTATAGCGTGGTGTGGTGGAGTATATCATCATGTGGTGGAGTATAGCATCATGTGGTGGAGTATAGGGTGGTGTGGTGGAGTATAGCATCATGTGGTGGAGTATAGCGTGGTGTGGTGGAGTATAGCATCATGTGGTGGAGTATAGCATCATGTGGTGGAGTATAGCATCATATGGTGGAGTATAGCATCATGTGGTGGAGTATAGGGTGGTGTGGTGGAGTATAGCATCATGTGGTGGAGTATAGCGTGGTGTGGTGGAGTATAGCGTGGTGTGGTGGAGTATAGCGTGGTGTGGTGGAGTATAGCATCATGTGGTGGAGTATAGGGTGGTGTGGTGGAGTATAGCATCATGTGGTGGAGTATAGCATCATGTGGTGGAGTATAGCATCATGTGGTGGAGTATAGCGTGGTGTGGTGGAGTATAGCTTGGTGTGGTGGAGTATAGCATCATGTGGTGGAGTATAGCATGGTGTGGTGGAGTATAGCATCATGTGGTGGAGTATAGCGTGGTGTGGTGGAGTATAGCTTGGTGTGGTGGAGTATAGCGTGGTGTGGTGGAGTATAGCATCATGTGGTGGAGTATAGCATCATGTGGTGGAGTATAGGGTGGTGTGGTGGAGTATAGCATCATGTGGTGGAGTATAGCACCATGTGGTGGAGTATAGCGTGGTGTGGTGGAGTATAGCATCATGTGGTGGAGTATAGCGTGGTGTGGTGGAGTATAGCATCATGTGGTGGAGTATAGCATGGTGTGGTGGAGTATAGCGTGGTGTGGTGGAGTATAGCGTGGTGTGGTGGAGTATAGCATTATGTGGTGGAGTATAGCATCATGTGGTGGAGTATAGCGTGGTGTGGTGGAGTATAGCGTGGTGTGGTGGAGTATAGCATCATGTTGTGGAGTATAGCGTGGTGTGGTGGAGTATAGCTTGGTGTGGTGGAGTATAGAATCATGTGGTGGAGTATAGCGTGGTGTGGTGGAGTATATCTTGGTGTGGTGGAGTATAGCATCATGTGGTGGAGTATAGCGTGGTGTGGTGGAGTATAGCATCATGTGGTGGAGTATAGCATCATGTGGTGGAGTATAGCATCATGTGGTGGAGTATAGCATGGTGTGGTGGAGTATAGCGTGGTGTGGTGGAGTATAGCGTGGTGTGGTGGAGTGTAGCATGGTGTGGTGGAGTATAGCGTGGTGTGGTGGAGTATAGCATCATGTGGTGGAGTATAGCGTGGTGTGGTGGAGTATAGCGTGGTGTGGTGGAGTATAGCATCATGTGGTGGAGTATAGCGTGGTGTGGTGGAGTATAGCATCATGTGGTGGAGTATAGCGTGGTGTGGTGGAGTATAGCATCATGTGGTGGAGTATAGCATGGTGTGGTGGAGTATAGCATCATGTGGTGGAGTATAGCACCATGTGGTGGAGTATAGCGTGGTGTGGTGGAGTATAGCATCATGTGGTGGAGTATAGCATCATGTGGTGGAGTATAGCGTGGTGTGGTGGAGTATAGCATCATGTGGTGGAGTATAGCATCATGTGGTGGAGTATAGCATCATGTGGTGGAGTATAGGGTGGTGTGGTGGAGTATAGCATCATGTGGTGGAGTATAGCATCATGTGGTGGAGTATAGCGTGGTGTGGTGGAGTATAGCATCATGTGGTGGAGTATAGCATGGTGTGGTGGAGTATAGCATCATGTGGTGGAGTATAGCACCATGTGGTGGAGTATAGCGTGGTGTGGTGGAGTATAGCATCATGTGGTGGAGTATAGCATCATGTGGTGGAGTATAGCGTGGTGTGGTGGAGTATAGCATCATGTGGTGGAGTATAGCGTGGTGTGGTGGAGTATAGCATCATGTGGTGGAGTATAGCACCATGTGGTGGAGTATAGCGTGGTGTGGTGGAGTATAGCATCATGTGGTGGAGTATAGCATCATGTGGTGGAGTATAGCATCATGTGGTGGAGTATAGGGTGGTGTGGTGGAGTATAGCATCATGTGGTGGAGTATAGCATCATGTGGTGGAGTATAGGGTGGTGTGGTGGAGTATAGCATCATGTGGTGGAGTATAGCATCATGTGGTGGAGTATAGCATCATGTGGTGGAGTATAGCGTGGTGTGGTGGAGTATAGCATCATGTGGTGGAGTATAGCATCATGTGGTGGAGTATAGCATCATGTGGTGGAGTATAGGGTGGTGTGGTGGAGTATAGCATCATGTGGTGGAGTATAGCATCATGTGGTGGAGTATAGCGTGGTGTGGTGGAGTATAGCATCATGTGGTGGAGTATAGCACCATGTGGTGGAGTATAGCGTGGTGTGGTGGAGTATAGCATCATGTGGTGGAGTATAGCATCATGTGGTGGAGTATAGCGTGGTGTGGTGGAGTATAGCATCATGTGGTGGAGTATAGCATCATGTGGTGGAGTATAGCATCATGTGGTGGAGTATAGGGTGGTGTGGTGGAGTATAGCATCATGTGGTGGAGTATAGCATCATGTGGTGGAGTATAGCGTGGTGTGGTGGAGTATAGCATCATGTGGTGGAGTATAGCATGGTGTGGTGGAGTATAGCATCATGTGGTGGAGTATAGCACCATGTGGTGGAGTATAGCGTGGTGTGGTGGAGTATAGCATCATGTGGTGGAGTATAGCATCATGTGGTGGAGTATAGCGTGGTGTGGTGGAGTATAGCATCATGTGGTGGAGTATAGCGTGGTGTGGTGGAGTATAGCATCATGTGGTGGAGTATAGCACCATGTGGTGGAGTATAGCGTGGTGTGGTGGAGTATAGCATCATGTGGTGGAGTATAGCATCATGTGGTGGAGTATAGCATCATGTGGTGGAGTATAGGGTGGTGTGGTGGAGTATAGCATCATGTGGTGGAGTATAGCATCATGTGGTGGAGTATAGGGTGGTGTGGTGGAGTATAGCATCATGTGGTGGAGTATAGCATCATGTGGTGGAGTATAGCATCATGTGGTGGAGTATAGCGTGGTGTGGTGGAGTATAGCATCATGTGGTGGAGTATAGCATCATGTGGTGGAGTATAGCATCATGTGGTGGAGTATAGGGTGGTGTGGTGGAGTATAGCATCATGTGGTGGAGTATAGCATCATGTGGTGGAGTATAGCGTGGTGTGGTGGAGTATAGCATCATGTGGTGGAGTATAGCATCATGTGGTGGAGTATAGGGTGGTGTGGTGGAGTATAGCATCATGTGGTGGAGTATAGCGTGGTGTGGTGGAGTATAGCTTGGTGTGGTGGAGTATAGCATCATGTGGTGGAGTATAGCGTGGTGTGGTGGAGTATAGCATCATGTGGTGGAGTATAGCATCATGTGGTGGAGTATAGGGTGGTGTGGTGGAGTATAGCATCATGTGGTGGAGTATAGCGTGGTGTGGTGGAGTATAGCTTGGTGTGGTGGAGTATAGCATCATGTGGTGGAGTATAGCATGGTGTGGTGGAGTATAGCGTGGTGTGGTGGAGTATAGGGTGGTGTGGTGGAGTATAGCGTGGTGTGGTGGAGTATAGCATCATGTGGTGGAGTATAGCATCATGTGGTGGAGTATAGGGTGGTGTGGTGGAGTATAGCATCATGTGGTGGAGTATAGCGTGGTGTGGTGGAGTATAGCATCATGTGGTGGAGTATAGCGTGGTGTGGTGGAGTATAGCATCATGTGGTGGAGTATAGCATCATGTGGTGGAGTATAGCGTGTTGTGGTGGAGTATAGCATCATGTGGTGGAGTATAGCACCATGTGGTGGAGTATAGGGTGGTGTGGTGGAGTATAGCGTGGTGTGGTGGAGTATAGCATCATGTGGTGGAGTATAGCGTGGTGTGGTGGAGTATAGCTTGGTGTGGTGGAGTATAGCGTGGTGTGGTGGAGTATAGCTTAGTGTGGTGGAGTATAGCATCATGTGGTGGAGTATAGCATCATGTGGTTGAGTATAGGGTGGTGTGGTGGAGTATAGCATCATGTGGTGGAGTATAGCATGGTGTGGTGGAGTATAGCGTGGTGTGGTGGAGTATAGGGTGGTGTGGTGGAGTATAGCGTGGTGTGGTGGAGTATAGCATCATGTGGTGGAGTATAGGGTGGTGTGGTGTAGTATAGCATCATGTGGTGGAGTATAGCGTGGTGTGGTGGAGTATGGCATCATGTGGTGGAGTATAGCATCATGTGGTGGAGTATAGCATCATGTGGTGGAGTATAGCATGGTGTGGTGGAGTATAGCTTGGTGTGGTGGAGTATAGCATCATGTGGTGGAGTATAGCATCATGTGGTGGAGTATAGCATCATGTGGTGGAGTATAGCGTGGTGTGGTGGAGTATAGCATCATGTGGTGGAGTATAGCATCATGTGGTGGAGTATAGCTTGGTGTGGTGGAGTATAGCATCATGTGGTGGAGTATAGCATCATGTGGTGGAGTATGGCGTGGCATGGTGGAGTATAGCATCATGTGGTGGAGTATAGCGTGGTGTGGTGGAGTATAGCGTGGTGTGGTGGAGTATAGCGTGGTGTGGTGGAGTATAGCATCATGTGGTGGAGTATAGCGTGGTGTGGTGGAGTATGGCATCATGTGGTGGAGTATAGCATCATGTGGTGGAGTATAGCATCATGTGGTGGAGTATAGCATGGTGTGGTGGAGTATAGCGTGGTGTGGTGGAGTATAGCTTGGTGTGGTGGAGTATAGCGTGGTGTGGTGGAGTATAGCTTGGTGTGGTGGAGTATAGCGTGGTGTGGTGGAGTATATCATCATGTGGTGGAGTATAGCATCATGTGGTGGAGTATAGGGTGGTGTGGTGGAGTATAGCATCATGTGGTGGAGTATAGCGTGGTGTGGTGGAGTATAGCATCATGTGGTGGAGTATAGCATCATGTGGTGGAGTATAGCATCATATGGTGGAGTATAGCATCATGTGGTGGAGTATAGGGTGGTGTGGTGGAGTATAGCATCATGTGGTGGAGTATAGCGTGGTGTGGTGGAGTATAGCGTGGTGTGGTGGAGTATAGCGTGGTGTGGTGGAGTATAGCATCATGTGGTGGAGTATAGGGTGGTGTGGTGGAGTATAGCATCATGTGGTGGAGTATGGCGTGGCATGGTGGAGTATAGCATCATGTGGTGGAGTATAGCGTGGTGTGGTGGAGTATAGCGTGGTGTGGTGGAGTATAGCGTGGTGTGGTGGAGTATAGCATCATGTGGTGGAGTATAGCGTGGTGTGGTGGAGTATGGCATCATGTGGTGGAGTATAGCATCATGTGGTGGAGTATAGCATCATGTGGTGGAGTATAGCATGGTGTGGTGGAGTATAGCGTGGTGTGGTGGAGTATAGCTTGGTGTGGTGGAGTATAGCGTGGTGTGGTGGAGTATAGCTTGGTGTGGTGGAGTATAGCGTGGTGTGGTGGAGTATATCATCATGTGGTGGAGTATAGCATCATGTGGTGGAGTATAGGGTGGTGTGGTGGAGTATAGCATCATGTGGTGGAGTATAGCGTGGTGTGGTGGAGTATAGCATCATGTGGTGGAGTATAGCATCATGTGGTGGAGTATAGCATCATATGGTGGAGTATAGCATCATGTGGTGGAGTATAGGGTGGTGTGGTGGAGTATAGCATCATGTGGTGGAGTATAGCGTGGTGTGGTGGAGTATAGCGTGGTGTGGTGGAGTATAGCGTGGTGTGGTGGAGTATAGCATCATGTGGTGGAGTATAGGGTGGTGTGGTGGAGTATAGCATCATGTGGTGGAGTATAGCATCATGTGGTGGAGTATAGCATCATGTGGTGGAGTATAGCGTGGTGTGGTGGAGTATAGCTTGGTGTGGTGGAGTATAGCATCATGTGGTGGAGTATAGCATGGTGTGGTGGAGTATAGCATCATGTGGTGGAGTATAGCGTGGTGTGGTGGAGTATAGCTTGGTGTGGTGGAGTATAGCGTGGTGTGGTGGAGTATATCATCATGTGGTGGAGTATAGCATCATGTGGTGGAGTATAGGGTGGTGTGGTGGAGTATAGCATCATGTGGTGGAGTATAGCGTGGTGTGGTGGAGTATAGCATCATGTGGTGGAGTATAGCATCATGTGGTGGAGTATAGCATCATATGGTGGAGTATAGCATCATGTGGTGGAGTATAGGGTGGTGTGGTGGAGTATAGCATCATGTGGTGGAGTATAGCGTGGTGTGGTGGAGTATAGCGTGGTGTGGTGGAGTATAGCGTGGTGTGGTGGAGTATAGCATCATGTGGTGGAGTATAGGGTGGTGTGGTGGAGTATAGCATCATGTGGTGGAGTATAGCATCATGTGGTGGAGTATAGCATCATGTGGTGGAGTATAGCGTGGTGTGGTGGAGTATAGCTTGGTGTGGTGGAGTATAGCATCATGTGGTGGAGTATAGCATGGTGTGGTGGAGTATAGCATCATGTGGTGGAGTATAGCGTGGTGTGGTGGAGTATAGGGTGGTGTGGTGGAGTATAGCGTGGTGTGGTGGAGTATAGCATCATGTGGTGGAGTATAGCGTGGTGTGGTGGAGTATAGCATCATGTGGTGGAGTATAGCATCATGTGGTGGAGTATAGCGTGGTGTGGTGGAGTATAGCATGGTGTGGTGGAGTATAGCATCATGTGGTGGAGTATAGGGTGGTGTGGTGGAGTATAGCATCATGTGGTGGAGTATAGCATCATGTGGTGGAGTATAGCATCATGTGGAGGAGTATAGCATCATGTGGTGGAGTATAGCGTGGTGTGGTGGAGTATAGCATCATGTGGTGGAGTATAGCATCATGTGGTGGAGTATAGCACCATGTGGTGGAGTATAGGGTGGTGTGGTGGAGTATAGCGTGGTGTGGTGGAGTATAGCATCATGTGGTGGAGTATAGCGTGGTGTGGTGGAGTATAGCTTGGTGTGGTGGAGTATAGCGTGGTGTGGTGGAGTATAGCTTGGTGTGGTGGAGTATAGCATCATGTGGTGGAGTATGGCGTGGCGTGGTGGAGTATAGCATCATGTGGTGGAGTATAGCGTGGTGTGGTGGAGTATAGCGTGGTGTGGTGGAGTATAGTATCATGTGGTGAAGTATAGCGTGGTGTGGTGGAGTATGGCATCATGTGGTGG
Source organism: Notolepis coatsorum (assembly GCF_963971535.1). NCBI lineage: Eukaryota > Metazoa > Chordata > Actinopteri > Aulopiformes > Paralepididae > Notolepis > Notolepis coatsorum. Next base: position 48,547,735 of record NC_140176.1, on the reverse strand, counting down.
AGTATAGCGTGGTGTGGTGGAGTATAGCGTGTTGTGGTGGAGTATAGCTTGGTGTGGTGGAGTATAGCATCATGTGGTGGAGTATAGCGTGGTGTGGTGGAGTATAGCATCATGTGGTGGAGTATAGCGTGGTGTGGTGGAGTATAGCATCATGTGGTGGAGTATAGCACCATGTGGTGGAGTATAGGGTGGTGTGGTGGAGTATAGCGTGGTGTGGTGGAGTATAGCATCATGTGGTGGAGTATAGCGTGGTGTGGTGGAGTATAGCTTGGTGTGGTGGAGTATAGCGTGGTGTGGTGGAGTATAGCTTGGTGTGGTGGAGTATAGCATCATGTGGTGGAGTATAGCGTGGCGTGGTGGAGTATAGCATCATGTGGTGGAGTATAGCGTGGTGTGGTGGAGTATAGCATCATGTGGTGGAGTATAGCATCATGTGGTGGAGTATAGCTTGGTGTGGTGGAGTATAGCATCATGTGGTGGAGTATAGCATCATGTGGTGGAGTATGGCGTGGCATGGTGGAGTATAGCATCATGTGGTGGAGTATAGCGTGGTGTGGTGGAGTATAGCGTGGTGTGGTGGAGTATAGCGTGGTGTGGTGGAGTATAGCATCATGTGGTGGAGTATAGCGTGGTGTGGTGGAGTATGGCATCATGTGGTGGAGTATAGCATCATGTGGTGGAGTATAGCATCATGTGGTGGAGTATAGCATGGTGTGGTGGAGTATAGCGTGGTGTGGTGGAGTATAGCTTGGTGTGGTGGAGTATAGCATGGTGTGGTGGAGTATAGCTTGGTGTGGTGGAGTATAGCGTGGTGTGGTGGAGTATATCATCATGTGGTGGAGTATAGCATCATGTGGTGGAGTATAGGGTGGTGTGGTGGAGTATAGCATCATGTGGTGGAGTATAGCGTGGTGTGGTGGAGTATAGCATCATGTGGTGGAGTATAGCATCATGTGGTGGAGTATAGCATCATATGGTGGAGTATAGCATCATGTGGTGGAGTATAGGGTGGTGTGGTGGAGTATAGCATCATGTGGTGGAGTATAGCGTGGTGTGGTGGAGTATAGCGTGGTGTGGTGGAGTATAGCGTGGTGTGGTGGAGTATAGCATCATGTGGTGGAGTATAGGGTGGTGTGGTGGAGTATAGCATCATGTGGTGGAGTATAGCATCATGTGGTGGAGTATAGCATCATGTGGTGGAGTATAGCGTGGTGTGGTGGAGTATAGCTTGGTGTGGTGGAGTATAGCATCATGTGGTGGAGTATAGCATGGTGTGGTGGAGTATAGCATCATGTGGTGGAGTATAGCGTGGTGTGGTGGAGTATAGCTTGGTGTGGTGGAGTATAGCGTGGTGTGGTGGAGTATAGCATCATGTGGTGGAGTATAGCATCATGTGGTGGAGTATAGGGTGGTGTGGTGGAGTATAGCATCATGTGGTGGAGTATAGCACCATGTGGTGGAGTATAGCGTGGTGTGGTGGAGTATAGCATCATGTGGTGGAGTATAGCGTGGTGTGGTGGAGTATAGCATCATGTGGTGGAGTATAGCATCATGTGGTGGAGTATAGCGTGGTGTGGTGGAGTATAGCATCATGTGGTGGAGTATAGCGTGGTGTGGTGGAGTATAGCATCATGTGGTGGAGTATAGCGTGGTGTGGTGGAGTATAGCATCATGTGGTGGAGTATAGCATCATGTGGTGGAGTATAGGGTGGTGTGGTGGAGTATAGCATCATGTGGTGGAGTATAGCGTGGTGTGGTGGAGTATAGCATCATGTGGTGGAGTATAGCGTGGTGTGGTGGAGTATAGCATCATGTGGTGGAGTATAATAATGCAGGACTTAGGAAGTCTTTATTTGGCATGCAAACGACACACACATGCGATGGGCGGCACACACACACAGGAACACACACATGCAATTTCTTGGGTCGCCGATGCGATTGAGTCTCTGCACTTGACCCATCCCGTCGTCCTTCCCCCCAAGGGCAGCCGGGAGCAGATAATGCGTCGACGTGGGCCGCGCCCCGGGGACCAATCCAAGTGCTCCTGCCCGTCTTCGTCAGGGACGCGACAGCGTTAGCGATCTGTTGTTGTGCATGTTTTTCCATTGGGTTTATCTTATCGGGGGGGAAACCCTTGCGAGCACGGGGAGAACATGCAAACTCCACACAGAAAGGCCTGGGAGATCCCCCACCTGGGTAACTGGCAACGCAGAAACCTGGTCCCCAAGCGGGAATCGAACCCTGGACCTTCTTGCTGTGAGGCGACAGGGTTAACCACTACACCACCGTGCCGCTATAGCATCATGTGGTGGAGTATAGCATCATGTGGTGGAGTATAGCGTGGTGTGGTGAAGTATAGCATCATGTGGTGGAGTATAGCATCATGTGGTGGAGTATAGCGTGGTGTGGTGGAGTATAGCATCATGTGGTGGAGTATAGCATCATGTGGTGGAGTATAGCATCATGTGGTGGAGTATAGCGTGGTGTGGTGGAGTATAGCATCATGTGGTCGAGATCGAGGTTTATGAATTAAGAATGGCGATGATGCATTCTGTCTTTTTGTTTTTGTTTTGCGAGTGGAATTCCACACATACTGTAGAGAAAGAGAGAGCAGCGGAGGGAGAAAAACATTTTTTTTTTTTTTTAAAGCAGTCACTGGATACATAATCCCTCCCTCCCCTCCGACTACACAAACAATGTTGAAAACTTTGTTAGTCCTTCCTACGGCTTCTCAGAAGCGTTCTCAGAAAGCACGCCTTGGGAGGAGAGCCTTCGTAAAATGTACGGACTCCAGAGCCGCTCATTTGTTTTCCTTCGTCTGAAACAGGATCGCCTCTAGGGGACTCGCTGCTCCGTCTTCACCACCTGGGGACGTCTGAGGAACAGAGGGCTGCGTTTTCAGGAAACAAACAGCGTGTCCTTCCCTCTCTGTCTGTCCGTGACAGCCTGGAGTCAAAAGAACCAAAACATCACCACTCAAGTCTGACTCCATTCGTTTATTCAATCTTTATTTAATCTGGATCACTGAGAGCATGCTCAAAACCCATCCAATTTATTGTAGTTTAGTTAAAGGGCCACTTCACCAAAAACAATGCTGATTTATTTTGCACATAATGTCACACACTTTCAAAAACTCTGTAGACAGTTTTGCACATGTTAATTTAGTTTGACTTATTAGTTTGAGCATGGCCATCAGTGATGACATCGGGACGTTGAATCCTTGTGTTGTGTTAATTACAGCTCCATGAACTGAGGTAGATGAAAGAATAGCAATACCTTGTCTTATCTTATAGGGGACCTGCTACCTTATGATTAACACAACACAAGGATTTAGTGTCCCCGATTATATCACTGTTGGTCATATTCAAACTCGTTTACTCTCAGTAACTGTCAAACGAAATGACTCTGTGCCATACTGTTTAGAGTTTTTTTTGGACGTGTGTGTCAGATTATCTGCAAAATAAATCAGCATTGTGAAGTGAGGTGCCCCTTTAAGTGCCCCCCGCCCCCTCCTTTGAGGACACCAGGTGGGCCCATAAGGTGGAAGGACTTTAACCTATAATAACACACAAAGGCCTCAGCTGCTCAGAACCAACTGTTGCAGCCTTATTCCCATGGCTGCCCCCCCCCCCCCCCCCCCATCTACTGTAGCTCCCCCCCAGCCCTCACCCTATCAGCACGCGGTTGTGCAACACCGCCTGGCTGGAGTGTCAGTCGCCATGGAGATAGAATATGCACTGAAAAATATCGCTGGGGTGGGTGTGTGTCAGTGGTTGGCAGCGGCGGCGGTGGAGGTGGTGGTGGTGGTGGTGGTGTTCAAAGTTCCTGCCTACTGGCTGAAACCAGGGGGAAAGAGGGAGAAGCCTTGACACACATCGAGCGTGGAAAGTCTCCAACCCGCACACGCGCACAAATTGACTGGCATGAACGGATCAGCCAGGTTGTCTGAGGTCACTGAGATGTCACGGTCTACTACAATACTGTGTCTGGTGACTGGCCCGTGTCCAGGTCCCAGCCCGCCCCAGCTAGAAGCGGGACGTTATCAGGTGGCTACGGTGTGAGCGCCCGTAAGAAGGAACACATGTTCTGGTGAAAAACAAGAGTGTCGAGAGTGCAATGGGAGGGAGGGGGGAACAGGAGGAAGGGTGTGAGAGAGTGACTCAGTTCCGAGCAGAAGCAGGACGTGTCAGCGCTGTGTTGGTGCTGAGCTCTGGGTTTATTTGAAGTTCACTCCGACTCACAGGACTGACTGGCAGACTGAGTGGTCTACCCCACGGTCCAACCCAAGGTCTCTCTGTCTCCACGTTTGTCTCTGTCCT
>NC_140176.1:48506731-48543216 GCF_963971535.1 Notolepis coatsorum | reverse complement strand
GAAAACAGGATTAACTTTTATTATTATTGTAATTTTTCTGTTGTTGTTATTGTTGGGGCATTGGGCGAACGAATGTGTGTGTGTGCGCGCGTGTGTTTGTGTGTGTAAATATACAGCAAAAATAGAGATGGGGGTTTGTTGTTGACCATTCTTCAACCAATCAGCATTCAACATTTATTTTTTTCAGTATTCCAAAGTTGAGTCATACTGTGATCTTTGTGATGTCATGATGTTTTCAAGATCCCCACTTAGCAACTGACACAACATCTTGACTTTTCCACAAAGAGCCAAGAAAACACTTACAATTGTTAAATTGTTAGCATGAATGGAGTGTTTGATCATAATGAGATCTACACCAGCTAAAAGAGGTGTCACCTATACAATCATACAACCTATACTGCTGATATAAATCTGTTCATGGTATTCTGTTTAGATCATCATTGCAGACATCTTGGTAGGCTAATGACAAGTGATTGTAATCAAATAATGTGTGATTATCATGATAAATGATAACCTTGGCTGATGAGCAGTGTTTTCAGCACACGTCATATTGGAAGGAAATCCATGACACATTGTGAGAATACTATGAATAGGCCTACTTAAGATCTTTTGTTTATAAAAGAAAGTGCCATTTCCAAGCATGCAGTCACCTATTATTTACATTTATATTTCTATATTTTTATTTAAATATATCCATATTTGTCTGAATATACCTATAACCCCTCTATATACTTACTTATACACCTGCATATAACCCATAGCTCTGTATGATATCTGTATATCTATCCACACCTGTCTGTATTTACCTGCACATAATCTTTTTACATATCTGTAGATACTATATATATTATCTGTACATATCCTACTCGTTACTAGTTACGCTGCTGGTCAGTATGACTACTACCATACTCTCTTTACACCTGTACCACTGTACATATTACTACAACTCTGTACATACAACTGATTAGCACTATACTCAGTAGTACAAATGTATATATTTTATACCCAGTTTACGTGATCACCTGTACATTGTATATTACTATTGTACTTACATTTGCACTATGGTTGGATGCCAAACTTCTTTTTGTTGTACTGTACTTGTGCTGTATAATGACAATGCATTGTAATCTAATCTAATCTAATCTAATCTAATGTAATCTAATATATATATATAATTATACTTAAAAAATATATAAATATATATAGGGATATAGCATGTTGGAATCAATGGAACCTCTTAATTTTAATCTCAATATTTACAGTTCAGTAGCCTATTGTCTTATCAGATGCAGACCATTTCACTAAAGACTTTACTGTCTTAATGCCATCAGATAAACATCTCCCTGGATACAAACAGCATAAACAACCATTACAGCCGATCCCTTTATAGTGGTCTATATATGGTGGTGTGACCCCCAGGGCAGCCCTGCACTCAGCGCTGGGACCGGGTCAGACAGGTTGTTGCGTAGCTGAGAGGTCTGAGGTCAGAGGTCACTGGGTAGCGGTGTCGGGCTGCAGCTGGGTGCTCCATCATGGGGGAGGAGTAAGTGACAAAGACACACACACACACACACACACACACACACACACACACACACACACGCACGCACGCACGCACGCACACACACACACACACACACACACACACACACACACACACACACACACACACACACACACACACACTGAACGCACACAGGCCTGGCGTCCAAAAGTAGGTCTATAATAACGTGCACATGCACACACACACTTATTATATTATTAGTGTCAATGAACGCACAATCCTGTGCACTCACACACAACACACAAGTATACAGAGAGATAGAGAAAGAGAGAGAGAGGGAGAGAGAGAGAGACAGAGAGAAAAAGAGAGACAGAGAAAAAAGTGAGAGAGAAAGAGAGAGAGAGAAAAAGAGAGTGAAAAAGAGAGAGAGAGAAAAAGAAAGTGAGAAAGAGAGAGAAAGAAAGTGAGAAAGAGAAACAGAGAGAAAAAGAGAGAGAAGCGTGATAGATAGAAAAAGAGAGAGAGAGAGAAAAAGAAGCCCGAGAGACAGAGAGAGAGGGAGGGAGAGAGAGACAGAGAGAGAGAGTGAGAGATAGAAAGGGGGAGAGAGAGAGAGAGAGAGAGAGAAAGGGGGAGAGAGAGAAAGGGGGAGAGAAAGAGAGAGAGAGAGAGAGAGAGAGAGAGAGAGAGAGAGAGAGAGAGAGAGAGAGAGAAAGGGGGAGAGAGAGAAAGAGAGAGAGAAAGGGGGAGAGAGACAAAGGGGAAGAGAGAGAGAGAGAGAGAGAGAGAGAGAGAGAGAGATAGAGAGAGTGAGAGAGAGAACGGGGGAGAGAGAGAGAGAGAGATCAGGGTCATCTAGTTAATGAATGCCAAGAACAACCCTGTAACAGCCCACTTATTGTTTTCCATACTCCAGATGCAGAGCAGCTATGGCCAGTTCATCATGATCTCTGTGTGTTTGTGTGCGTGCGCGTCGCGTGCACACGGGTGCTCTCAAGGCCCCCGTACTATCAGACGTTTCTGCTGATGAGAGCAAAAAGGACAGATCTGGCACAGATATTCACTGCCGAATATGAAGCAAGAGGGTCTGCTTTTACATTGAAAACAGCCTCAGACTCACTTTCACGTTGAATATACAACCCTGTTCCTTGGAGGTGATGACGACTCACACGGAGTGAGTAATGAGTATGTTACTATTAGCACGTAGGAAACCTGAGTTGACGCTCTAAACATCCATTATATAGGCTGAATGGTCGTACACGTACGCCTATAGGCAGGTTCCATTGTCGCCCACTGAAGAGGAATCTTCTCCTGTGTCCCTTTCATCATAACATCTCCCTTCTTTGGTGTAGACCAGGTTCATAGGTTCCCAAACTCTTTTCATGTCAAGGACACTGCAGGTAAATGGCAAATGGCTGCATTTATATAGTGATTTTATCCAAAGCGCTTTACAATTTGTTCCTCACAATTTACCCATTCACTCACACATTCAGACACCGATGGCGGAGGCAACCATGCAAGGTGCCAACCTGTTCATCAGGTGCAATTAGGGGTTAAGTGTCTTGCTCAAGGACACTTCGACACGCTGCCCGGGAGGAGTGGGAATCTAACCGGATCACCAGACGACTGCTCTACCTCCCGAGCCACTGTCGCCCCCAAAATAGACAGGCGTCAGACGAACCTGATGCTGATTTGAAAAGATTTTATTCCCAACCGAGGAGGATTTTTATCCTCTTCACGCCCATAACGGTCTACATTTACATTTAGTCATTTAGCTGATTCTTTTATCCAAACCGACTTACAAGTGCTGTACAACAAGTCAGCAGGAAGGGTACAACTCTGGCAGCTAAGTGTAGTAAATAACAATGGGCCTCATTCACCAATACTCTCTTATTATTTTTCTTATTTCTTAACCATCTGTTAAGAGAAAAATAAGAAAAGCCACCGCCGCATTCATCAACCAGTTCTTACTCTCCTACCCCTCCCAGGCCCAGTTAGAAAATTCAGGAATTTGAACGTACATCGGTTTGTGATAGATTATTATACACGACACACGAGGGTAATAATTATTTGTATTTTCAGGCTGTATCGGCGCCTATACAGCCTGAAAATACAAATAATTATTACCCGCCTCATGTGTCGTGTCATCATCACATCTCACTCGCGTGATACTTCCGTCTACATACTCTGTCAATCCCTGGCCAGGGTACTCCTGGGTCCTAGTGCCCCCCATGTTACACTACAGTATATGTCATGCACATGTATTTTATATGTTAATAAAATTGCATTTATCTATAGTCCTAATTCTGTCATTGTTTGATGTCACAAAGAAGGGTGTATCCGAAAGCTGTCTACAACATTTGTAACAGGTGATGAAAAAGTAAACAAATAATTAACTATTAGACATTTGTTAATGATGAATAGGCTTCACTTCAGATTAGGGCACACAATAGCATCTGCAAATGATTTATAGATGTTTTATGAATGTCTTAACAAATCATTTGTTGAACATGAACAAATAAATGGAGGTACAGTATAGTCGTTTTTTCATATCCATTTTTCAAAGCATCTACAAATGTGTTACTACACATTAAACAACATTATTTAATGATGAACAAATCAAGTACAAACAATGTTGATAATGAGTTATAAATAATGTAGAACTAATTTGTAAATGTTATACAAATATAGTTATAAATGATTTAATAATAATTTACGAATGTATATAAATGAATTGTTCATGATTAGTTCATTATCTACAAATACCTTATAAAGGTCTTATAACTGAGTGTTATTATAAAGTGTTACCATATATTGTTATTATTCTTCATATGTACAGCAAATCTTTTGCCTTGAACTTGAAGAAACAAAATAATCTTCAAGGACTTTCCTTACTTGGGATTAGAAAGGTTTTAGTGTAGGTAGCCTATGATATTTAGCCAATGTTGTGGGCAATATAGAACGGTTGACAGATTAGAAATATCATCTATTGTTCAAAAGTTATGAATGGATGAATGAAACTAAATATAATAAATAAAATCTGTTTTCCAGGATTTAAAAAAAAAGAAATGTATTACATTGTGGGAAGTTGAAGGAAGAGGCGAATCAATAACGCGCGTGACAGGTCCTTCAGTGACTTCCTACTTTATTCATTCACAGAATCAACCCCGTACACAGACCTACTACTCCCCTATATCTCCTCCCCTGTGACGCGTCAACTCTGGCGTGAAAGACTCCCTTAATGTGACACCACACAGGCCCCCCCCGAACACCCAGAGTAGACATACCCTGCAACCCCAACCCATACCAAAAAAAACCCCAAAGTACTCAGCCCCTCGTAGGAGGCCTGACTACCCGACCATAACGACTGCGCTTAACAGTCAGGGGGGAAGGGGGAAGGGCACGAGCCGGCGGCCGTCCGCGCCGGCGGCGAGGCTGGACTGGGGGAGAGTCCAGGGCTGCTGCCGGGGTAGAGGCAGACATGGGCCGCAAACTTGCGGCAGGAGTGGGGTTGGGTGGACGGCCGCGCCGTCGGGGCTGAGCCAGCTCCACCGGCCCGTCCGGGTCCACGTGTGCAGGCTTCAAACGGTCCACCGATATCCGCTCCTGAAGCCCCCCTCTGTCCACCATAAAGCTCTTGGGTCCCGCTTCCAGGACCCGGAAGGGCCCATCGTATGGAGCCTGGAGTGGAGATCGGTGGGCATCGCGGCGGATGAACACGTACGGGGCTGACATCAAGTCCTTGGGGATGTAGGACAGGGGAAAACAGTGATGTGCGGGCACGGGAGCGAAAGTGCTGGCGGCGTCTCGGATGGCCAAGCGATGAGTCGCAGCTGACCAGGGGGCTGTGGCACCTGGGAGGAACTCCCCAGGGACTCTCAGCGGCTGACCCAACACGAGCTCAACCGAAGATGACTGCAGATCCTCCTTTGGGGCCGAGCGCAGGCCTAGCATGACCCACGGCAAACGGTCAACCCAATTACTGTCCGTAAGAGCCGCCCGGAGAGCAGCCTTCATAGTGCGGTGGAAACGCTCACAGAGACCATTTGCCTGCGGGTTGTATGCCACGGTGCGGTGGAGTTTCACCCCCAAACTCTCCGCCACGGCGCTCCACAACTCTGACGTGAACTGGGGCCCTCTGTCCGAAGTTAGATCCGCAGGGGTACCGAAACGGGCCACCCAGGTGGAGATGAACGCCCGAGCCACGTCCGCCGATGTAGTGGATGACAGGGGCACAGCCTCCGGCCACCTGGTGGTCCTGTCCACCATGGTCAGCAGGTGAGTGAACCCCTGGGAGGGGGGCAGCGGGCCCACCAGGTCCACGTTAACATGATCAAAACGTCTCTCCGGGATGAGAAATGGCCCCAGCGGGGCCTTAGTGTGCCGATGCACCTTGGCGCGCTGGCACGCTACACAAGAGGCAGCCCACCCCTTGACGTCCTTCCTGAGGCCCGGCCAGACGAACCTAGCCCCCACCAGCTTAACTGATGCCTTCACCCCCGGGTGCGACAAAGCATGTATAGCATCGTAAATGCGGCGGCGCCAGCCAGCGGGGACCATCGGGCGAGGTCGGCCTGTGGAGACATCGCAGAGGAGCGTGGCCTTACTGTCCTGGAACACCACATCCTCCAGTCTCAGTCCTGTCGTGGCTGTCCTGAATGCCTGGATGTCCATGTCCGTGCACTGGTCAACTGCCATGGCTGCGTAGTCCACACCCAGGTGCACAGTGTTGACCCGCACTCTGGAGAGGCAGTCAGCCACCAGGTTGTCCTTGCCCGCCACATGCTGCAGGTCCGTGGTAAATTCCGAAATGGCGGACAGTTGGCGCTGCTGCCGTGCCGACCATGGTTCCGTGGTCTTAGCCATGGCAAAGGTCAGAGGCTTGTGGTCCACGAAAGCGGTGAACTCCCGGCCCTCCAACAGGAACCTAAAATGACGCGTGGCGAGGAAAAGGGCCAGCAGCTCCCTGTCAAACGTGCTGTATTTCCTCTCGTTGTCCCGCAGTGTCCTGCTGAAAAAGGCCAGAGGCTGCCAGGCGCCAGCCACCCACTGATCACACACCGCCCCCACAGCATAGTCCGAGGCATCGGTCGTGAGGGCTATTGGAGCGGCCGGGTACGGGTGTGCCAGCATAGTAGCGTTAGCGAGAGCAGCCTTAGCACTATCAAACGCCTGGACCCTCTCAGGGGACCAGTCCACCTCCTGATTGTCCTTCTTGCCCCTTAGTGCCTCGTACAGGGGGTGCATCAAGAGAGCCGCTCCTGGTATGAATCGGTTAAAAAAATTTACCATACCGAGGAACTCCTGTAGGGGCTTGATGGTGCGAGGATGTGGGAAGGCAGTGATCGCCTCCACCTTGGTGGGCAGAGGCACAGCTCCCTGTGAAGAGATGTGATGGCCCAGGAAGTCTATGTCTGGCCGGCCGAACTGACACTTGGCTGGGTTAACAATCAGCCCATGTTCATTCAGCCGCTGAAACAGCTGTCGGAGGTGCAAACAATGCTCTTCAGCAGATGTGCTGGCCACCAGGATGTCGTCTAAATACACAAACAAAAATGACAACCCTCGCAGCACAGAGTCCATCAACCACTGGAAGGTCTGCGCTGCCCCCTTGAGTCCGAAAGGCATCCTTAAAAACTCGAAAAGTCCAAACGGGGTAATAACGGCGGTCTTGGGCACGTCTCTGGGATGGACTGGCACCTGGTGGTAGCCCCGCACCAAATCCACCTTGGAGAAAATGGTGGTCCCGGCCAGGTGAACAGAAAAGTCCTGGATGTGCGGGACAGGGTAGCGGTCATGATCCGTGGCACTATTGAGGCGCCGGAAATCTCCACACGGGCGCCACTTCCCATCAGCCTTCGGAACCATATGCAAAGGCGAGGCCCACGGGCTGTCGGAGCGCCGCACAATGCCGAGCTGCTCCATTGTGTCAAACTCCCCTTTAGCGATGGCCAGTTTAGCGGCGTCAAGGCGGCGTGTGCGCGCGAAAACTGGCGGACCGGCCGTGGGGATATAATGCTCCACCCCATGTTTTGCGACCATAGCAGAAAACGTGGGCACAGTCAGAGCGGGGAAATCAGCGAGAAGCCGCTGGTACACGTCCCCCGTGGCGAGGATGTTGGCGAGGGCGAGCCGCCCCCCCCCCCCCCCCCCCCCCCCCCCCAGAGTGCAGGGGTAAGTGGCAAATGACACCGCGTCAATTAAGCGACGGTTCGCCACATCCACCAAAAGTCTATGAGCACATAAAAAATCCGCGCCCAGTATAGGCATTGACACAGAAGCAATTACAAAATCCCAATTAAAAGCATGTCCATTGAAACAAACAGTCACTGACCTGGTGCAGAAGGTGCGAATCGGAGTTCCATTGGCGGCGTCCAGCGGGGGGCCGTGACTGCCACTCAAGCCGTCCGCAGCTGAAGCTGGCAGGATACTCCACTGGGCTCCCGAATCCACCAGCAAGCGCCTACTGGACAACGTGTCCTCAATGAACAGCAGCCTCGTCGTGTCGCCAGCACTCACAGCTGCTAATGAGCGCCGGCTCTGGCATTTCCCTGGCCGGAAAAAGAGCAAGGCTGCTCACATCGCCTGGCTTTGGCACCATAACGCTGATGAAAAAAACAAAGTTCATTCTCCCTCCGGCGATCCGATACCGCAGCTCCCGTCATCTCCCCCGCCGGCAGCGCAGCGTTAACGTTAACGCTGTAGTGGCGGGTTGCCAGCAATATTCTGTCAGCCTCTTCTGCCATCCCCCGATAATCCTTGGCTCTCACGAGCGGCGAGCTGGCCAAGGCAGTGCGTACTGGAGGTGGGAGCTGATGCAGAAATAACTGTATAAACAAAAATGATGCGTCACCTGAGCCGAGCAACGCCAACATGTTCTCCATGAGCTCGGTTGGTTTACTGTCACCTAAACCGTTCAGTGACAACAGGCGCTCCGCCCGCTCCGTATCTGACAGCTGAAACAGCCGTAACAGCTGTTGTTTGAGAGCGGCGTATTTCCCCATGGCCGGCGGCTCTCGTAAAAATCCCATGACGCGACGGGTGGTCTGTGCATCCAATGCAGCGACGACATGATAGTATTTCGTGTCGTCCACTGTGACACCTCGCAGATGGAATTGAGCCTCGACATGTTGGAACCATGGGTCCGGGTCGTGCTGCCAAAACTCGGGCAACTTGACAGACACCGCAGCTGCCACCGCAGCGGGCCGAACAGCGTTTTCTTCGTTATCACTCATAATAATAATAATCCAACGATCAAGGTCACCAATGTGGGAAGTTGAAGGAAGAGGCGAATCAATAACGCGCGTGACAGGTCCTTCAGTGACTTCCTACTTTATTCATTCACAGAATCAACCCCATACACACACCTACTACTCCCCTATATCTCCTCCCGTGACGCGTCAACACTGGCGTGAAAGACTCCCTTAATGTGACACCACAACATATTATTTATATAATAATTTAATGTGTGTGTTACATTTTTTATTCAAACTTACTCCGTTCTCTTCCTCGAGGTACCACTGGTCTCTGCTCTCTCTCCCTGCCTCACAGTGTCAGTTATTGGGTCAGTGGTGGTCTCCCAAGGGGGTCAGTCTGACTAGCTAGAACCTAGCTTCCAGCTAGGTACGAGCTAGCTCTACTGCCGTCTGGTGGCCACCCTACAGGTTTCAGTTGAGGGCCTGTTTGCTCTTGTCAAGAGCCAATCGCGCAGTAGGTTGGGAAATACCGGACCTGTCACCTGTCACCTGTCATTTCTCTCTGAAAGGTCCCTGTGGCTAAAACCCAGAGTGCGCTAAGAACTTGTAGGTGTGGCGGCACAGGATTTGACCGGCGTGTGTTGTGTTAGATTGCATATTCTAAAACAGGGGTTCTCAACCTTTCTGCTGCCAAGGCACCCCTGTGTCCAATAAAATATTCCAGGGCACCACTATACGATAAAGACTTTTCCGGTCCTGTCTTTTTTGCTACAATGATGACAAAAGTGCTTGCTTTCAAAATAAGGTCTAAATGGCGTTTCAGGTCTAAATGGCTTAGTACTGTTGACATTACACTGCTTGTCAAATAGCATATTTTTTTAAATAAAATTACAGAAAATTATCACTAAAGTGCTATCTGTTACAGCTGCACTGTTTTCCATTAAAGGGGAACTATTTTACTATTTCTTTCACTATTTGGGCACTTTTACACAATTCCTGTGAGTCTATGGAACACCTCTGTAATATATTTTTTTTTATTCATTGTTTTGTATTTCTAATCAAGTCCTCAAAAACAGCATTTTTCTACCTCAAGATCTCGAGCTGTTTTGAGCCTGGGCTCCTAAACCACTGCGGAGCGTCGTCGTCGCCTGAACATTAACATGCAGCGGTGACTATATGACATCACATATAGGCACATTTTCAAACGACTCAGTTCAGTGAGGGTGAATATTGTGAGAGGAGAATTGGAAGAATGCGCCAATATGAGAATTTTGAGACATAGATCATATTAATATAAGTTCACATAGCTAGGAAACAATGCTAAACACTCAAAAAGGCCATTTATAAGATAGTTCCCCTTTAAAATTGCATATTTGGATAAGTGTGACCATTTCTCAAAAACAGAAAATCATGTATTTCTTTTAAATACAGAAAAGGATCACCAAGTTACCATTTCTCAAAAAATATAAATAAATACAGAAGATAAGCACTCGTTCACTCAGTGGACATTTCTAGCTCAATGCGAGGTCTGCTGCTGCTGCTGGCTAATAATACGGTCAATACGTGGTGGGGAGATCTTTGACAAGGCAACACGCATGTCATCCTCAAGGCTCAACTTGGCCCTATATTTTGTTTTCAGAGCTGTCATGGATGAAAAGCCAGCTTCACACAGATATGTGGTGCTGAATGGTATCAACACCTTAACTGCTGCATCATGAGATACTTGGTACTCAGCTCCACACTCAGACCAACATGTTTCCAGGGGCACTTCACTGAAACCAGCTATCCAGGTGGTATCAGATGAGATTTCAATGAGTTCTTCCAAGAGTTTGGATTGAGATGTGTCAGGAAGCTTTGTCTCAATGTTGTCTGTAAAGGGGTTCTTTATCCAGAGTAACTTGGTGATCCTTTTCTGTGTTTTATTAAATAATGATTTTGAGGGTGCCAGGGTGGTGCACGGCCGTCGGCCGTCCCGGGTTCGACTCCCGGACCCGGCGACCTTTGCCGAATGTCTTCCCCCATATCTCTCTCCCATCCTTCCTCTCTGCCGGACTTGTCCAATAAACAAATGAAAAAGCTACCAAAACATAATTATAAAAAAAATTATGATTTTCGGTTTTTGAGAAATGGTCAAACTTATCCAAATGTGGTATTTTCATGGAAAACAGTGCAGCTGCAACAGATAACACTTTAGTGATCATTTTCTTTAATCATAAAAAAAAAATATATATATATATATATATATATATATTATTTTTTGAGAAATCTCAAGGCACCCTGGCAGCTCTCTGAGGCACCCTAGTGTGCCTAGGCACCCCTGTTGAGAACCGCTGATCTAAAAGGACCGCTCTTGGCAATCTGAAACGGTTAAGCAGCCACTCATCTGGCAGTGCGCATAGATTAAGTCCAGTGCGTGCTCCAAGTCAGACTGAATGTCTAAAGTCGTATTTGGGGGCAATTGACCAATGGTAGGCTTTTTTAAAAGGTAGGTGTGCTCTCGACCACTCTTAGAATTTGGTCTTGCCTAAGAAAAAATCAAAAATAAGAAAACATTGCTGAATCCCAGCTAAGAACAAAATAAGAGGAAATCTGTTCTTATATCGCTTTGTGAATGAGGCCCAATGTCTAGGTAGGGAGAGCACAGTGGAGAGGGTGAAACCTACGACCACACTACTTATACATTAGCATTCTCTCATTGGGCCAACTTCATTAATTAAGTGTTAAGTGAAATAGCCTATTCCTCATCTTGCAGCCGCACCCCCCCCCCCCCCCCCCCCTCCCCAGACCACTACTCTAGACCACAAACCCAACAAATTAGAACAAGTCCTTAAGTAATTACGGAACTTTGAAGTACTTTTGAATAATACATAAACACAAGAGTATAGGCCTATAATAGAAGCATCATAAATCATACGTACTTATAATCGGTTATCAAAGAAATTCTTCCAGTTGCCAATAAGCCCAAAAGATTCAAGGTTCTAATCCCCAGAGCCATGGAACAGGAATAACTAATGACAACGTTTGTGTCAAACGTGGTGGCGCCTTTTTTGATGATTTCAATTTAATAACACTGAGATCAAAAGGCGTCTGTTGTGCGAGGTGCCACCAGAGAGTGTAATGGCTCCTACCAGGAGACCCGGTTGGATAATGAGTCTCTAAATAACACCGTGGGAGGCGAAACAATGCTTTGATTGCAGAGGAATCTTTCCCAGTATCACCACATTAAATCAAGGCTCCCCGCGCTGAAATAAAATATTAGTGTGCCATTAACCAAACGGTGCCGTTACCAGAACGCCGCATGTGCGAGAGAAGTACAGGAGCCGCTTTTTATGAAGAGCCGCCACTACGCACAAGCCCCGCTGTCGCAAATAAAATAACTTTATGGTTTCCTGGAGACGGGGCTCATCAAATATGGCCGATGTGTATTATTCATGAGATAACTGCTTGTGAAAGGGTATTGCAGTCTTGTAGTACATAAATCTACTACATGGGACCAGCTGAATACCGATGACTGTTCCTGGTTATAATAACCCTGTCATCTGCGTATCTTTTTACTCGCTGGGTTGGTGTGCATGCATACACGAGCGCTGTATTTTGGATACCAGTATAAAATGATATTGTAGTTAAAAGCTCAATCGAAAAATGGGTAAGCACCCCCCCCCCCCCCTTTTGATACAAGTGCTAACAATAGACAAGTAACAATAGACAACGCAATTGCAATTGCCCTTCAGGGTCAAATTAATATTTGAATTTAATTGAAATATGAGTATTTATTTAACCCTTGAAAAGTGTAATTTGTTGAGAAATACAAGGAATTCTCCCAACAGCTGCAATATTCAGTTTACTCATAGATTTTATATAGGAATTTGGGATATGGATTAGGCTTATCCCACCTAGAATTATTATTATTTATTCAAAACATTCTTTACTCAAAAAAAATGTATGGCAGGCCAATGATGTTGAGATAAAAATTGCAATTGCCCTTCAGGGTCAAATTAATATAATAATAATTTACAATTATTAATATAAGCAGGGGTGTAGCTCCAGAATCTGGGCCCCATGAAAGAATGTATTTGTAGGCCCCCAGTGAATGCGAGCGCGCGTGATCGCGCGAGAAATTTTTTTTTGTGCCATTTTTTTATTGATGAAAACGCATAATATGGTTTTTACCTATACATTCGGATCAGCAGTTCAGCACCTGCACTGTTGGTGGGTGAGCCTAGTAAAGGATGTCGCATTGCGTTCATCTTCAATGAATGGACCAATGCAATAGTCTACCAAAGCCCCCCCTCTCTCTCTATATATCTCACACACACACACACGCACACGCACACACACACACACACACACACTTCAGAAACAAACATAGTATCAATGAGAGCATCAATAATACACCTGAGTGATGTCTAGTAAAAACAATTTTTTTTTTTTTTTTTTTTTTTTTTTTTTGGGCCCCCCCTCAGTGCTGGGCCCTTGGAATCATCCTAAGCTACCCCCCCCCCCCCCAGCTACGCCCCTGAATATAAGTATATACAAAATACAAAAATCAATCAAAGCAGGTACAGACAAAGACAGAATGGTTTAAAATCATGGATTTAAAATGTCCAAGGGTCACCGAGCTCTTGATGTATGTTAATGCCATATCTAAACGGGAGACGGCATTAACATACATCAACTCAAAGACAGAGGGTCAATATTATTGGAATATGAATGTGTCTATGACAGTATATACTTGCCTGGTTGTCATTCTGTGCATTAAAGACCCAACAGAAATAACATTCCATCTCATCTAGCAGAGCCTATGTGAACACATGTCAGAATGGATTAGAAACAGCAACGCTACATGGATATCTCCACTTTCCCAAGTCTGGATTTCAGGAATCACCTATTTCCAGTTCGGCAGCAACTTAAAAGGTTCCCTCAAGGCTCCACTAAATCAAATGTGTGTTGCTTCACGGTAGCGACATCCTTCCTTTAAAGGTTTATCTCTCCCATGGTCTCAACAATGACTGTGGCGGCGCCCCGCGATGGCTCCTCATCCCCCCACAGACATAGACAGGCTGGCCCCTGCACAATGACGCTATTCAATCCATTCCTTTTAACCGTCCCGGCTCTTTAGCCCCGGCCCCCGGTCGCCTGGCTCCTCTGCACTCTCTCTTCCCAATTAGAGGATCAGAGGGAGCGAGGTCAGGGGTCGGGCTCCAGACGAAAGGTCGCCCATCTTCATCCAGAGCCACTCTGCCTCCTCAGTAACCAGCATCATGTGGGAGAGGGGTTGTTTTTCTAATTCCTTATTTGATGGAGGACAACCTGCTCCCTGTTGATAATGTGGAGGTATTGAGCGCTGGATTGGCCTTGCCCGATGTTTGAAATATTGAGTAGGGCTCATGTTGGGTGGATCAACAAGGATCAGATGAATCTATAAATCTGTTTTATGTTTAACCTTGTTTTCAAATCTACTCAGAGAGACTGCTACTGTACATATGAATCTAACCTCCAGTCATGAATATTTAGAAGAATACCAGGTTAGACTGAGGAGACTAGCAAGCTCTCAGTCAGGCATGTTGTCAGTCACTATCATGGTGCTTAGAGGTACCATTTATTTTAATCGTGACTGATAATGATACACCAATCTGTTGTCTAAATGAATGATAAGACGCAAATATAAAAATTTCTCTGAACATTTCTCTGAAATCTCTGGCAGTGAGGGAGGTAGAGCAGTCATCTGGTAATCCGGAGGTTCCCAGTTTGATTCCCGCTCCTCCCGGCAGTGTGTCCAAATGTCCTTGAGCAATACACTTGAGCAACCAGCGGTTGAGTGCCAGACCCGAAATGTCTCGGGTTTTGGTAGTTTTTTCTTTCATTCGATATTTTTATTCATTATTCATTCATGGACCTCTGTGTTCCCATAGGAAATCATTCTGAGATCGCCAAAGTGCAATACCGGCTGCATCCTGCTAGGTGGCAGTATCGCCCACCCTTTGAAACCTTATATCTCACTGTGTGTTACATTTAAACCCCTCCGGGCGCAGAATTTAGACGGAGCCAATTAAATCGCTTCATCCGACCACTTCGAAATGCATCTAGCACACTCTATCCATAAGTTGTGCCAAATTATGTCCTGGACCAGATGGACATCAATACTGGAAATCGCAATAAGACAATTGGAATATCTTTTTGGAATAACCCCGATGAAAGGTAAGGACTATCTGACGTCAATTCCACCTTGATCCTACAATGTTTTCATATCGATCCAGCTGATCAGCGTGTGTGGTGTTCAAAACAAATGCCGTTACTGGCGATCAAAGCATAAAAAAACGCTATATAGCTCTCCAAACATAGTGACGCACAGTGAAAATATGCTATGGAAACCTGGCGCATTAGCTACAAGGATAAGGGTAATGGCTGGCGCCCAATGTGTTAAAGGAACACGCTAACATTTTGGGAAATTATCTCACCGTCTTCTCCAGAGAGAGACAAGAAGAACCATGTCCGCTTCCATTCATTGTGGACTACATGCCAGCTGGACCAGCTACCCTCCCCACTCCTCCAGACCATAGCACCAGACATCCTCCCATTCCTAACTGCAACCATCAACTCCTCACTCAACTCGGGGGTGGTCCCCACCTCCCTAAAACAAGCCAGAGTCACGCCGCTCATAAAAAAAACCAACCCTGAACCCCACCGTCATAGGCAACTACCGTCCTGTCTCTCTTCTCTCCTTCCTTTCTAAAACACTTGAACGTGCTGTATCCAACCAACTTACTGCTTATCTCTTACAGAATGACCTCCTAGACCCTAATCAGTCTGGCTTCCGGATTGGCCACTCCACAGAAACGGCCCTCATTGCGGTCACAGAGGCACTTCACTTAGCAAAAGCGAAAGGCCTCTCCTCTGTCCTTATTCTCCTAGATCTATCTGCAGCTTTCGACACAGTCAACCATCAGATCCTCCTCGCGGCCCTCGCAGGAATGGGAGTGGCTGGCTCTGCGCTGACATGGCTGACATCATACCTCAATGACCGCTCCTACCAAGTGTCATGGAGAGGGACCCTGTCGGCCACTCGCCCCCTGCAGACGGGTGTCCCCCAGGGCTTGGTTCTAGGACCCCTTCTCTTCTCCCTCTACACTAAATCACTGGGTAACATTATCACGTCTCATGGCTTCTCCTATCATTGTTATGCCGACGATACTCAACTCTTCCTCTCCTTCCCTCCCTCAGATATCCACGTCTCCGAGCGGATCTCGGCCTGTCTGTCCGACATCTCCGCCTGGATGACGACCAACCACCTCAAACTGAACCTAAGCAAAACAGAATTGCTTCACTTGCCGGCCAAATCCTCCCCCCTGACCTGTGACCGCGTCCCCGACCGCCAAGAACCTTGGTGTTGTCCTCGACGACCAGTTGAACTTCTCTGCTCACATCGCAGCGACAACCAGAACCTGCAGATTCCTCCTGAGCAACGTCAGAAGGATCCGCCCCTTCCTGACAAAAGAAGCCACCCAACTCCTCGTCCAATCAACAGTCATCTCCCGTCTCAACTACTGCAACGCACTGCTCGCTGGCCTCCCGGCCACTGCCACTAAGCCTCTTCAACTCATTCAGAACGCAGCGGCCCGCCTGATCTCAAACCTACCGAAGTCGGCCCATGTCACCCCACTTCTTAGGGACCTGCACTGGCTCCCCATTGCTGCACGAATCCGCTTCAAGGCCCTCGACCTGGCATACCGTGCGGCAAAGGGAACCGCTCCCGCCTACCTCCGGTCAATGGTCTCTAACTACACACCCGCAAGACCCCTACGCTCTGCATCTTCTGGCCGCCTCAGACCTACTCCTATCCAAACTCCGGGACATCAAAGAGAAGTCGCCTATTCTCAGTCCTTGCCCCACAATGGTGGAATGAACTACCCACCCCAGTTAGGACAGCCGAAACCCGTCCAATCTTTCGCCGTCGACTAAAGACGCACTTCTTCAACCATTATCTGAATAAAAAAAAATAAAAAAAATAAAAAAAATCTAACCCTAACTAATAAACTAACCTACACTGTAGCACTCAACACTTTATGAACATTGTTACTCAGCTGATAGAGTTCTGCCCTTCCTGATGACTTGTCGTACAGAACTTGTAAGTCGCTTTGGATAAAAGCGTCAGCTAAATGACTAAATGTAAATGTAAATGTAAATTGTGCTAAGCTAGGCTAACGTGCAGCCAGATAGCTTTCTACTGAACGCACAGAGAGGAAACTGGTATCTATCTTCTTGTCTCTCTCTGGAGAAGACGATAAGCTAATTTCCCAAAATGTTGGCATGTTCTTTTAACCCTTGTGCCTTGTTAACTGACAGAGTTGTCACCTTAGTGCATGAAAAGATTGCATCATGTTCAAGGTCATAAAAAACTTAATTTGTAATATTTCGTTCCAATTCTTTTTTTATGAATACCACTATGAACCTAACTCAACATATCTATCAAAGATTCCAAATATTTCCGTTTGTAGGGTTATGGTTAGGGTTAGGGTTAGGGTTGGGGTTATGGTTAGGGTTAGGGTTGGGGTTAGGCAGGGCCGCCTCAGGGGGTGTGCGAGCAGTGCGGTCGCACAGGGCCTCGCGGGAAGGGGGGCCTCGAAAAAAATAAATAAAATTTTTTTTTTTTTTTTTTTATTTATAATTTTTTTTATTTTTTTTTTATTTATTTATTTATTTTTTTGCGAGGCCCCCCTTCCCGCGAGGCCCTTTTTCATCACATACCTAAAATCTAGTTTTGCTTATATGCTTATATATTTCACATTAGACACGTTTGTAGAATGTGTCTGACTTGTTCCTGGGTCTGCACCTGGGTCACTATTGGAGCTCTGGTGCTCTGCAGCAGACATACTATTGGTTTCAGCGAAGGGAGTGGTTACTTACATCATAGTACGCCGCCGGAAACTTAAACGAAGAAGAAGAAGAAGAGTCAGCTGCGTTTGAATATTTCGTGCGTGCAGCTTTTGACTATTATGCTTAGTTATGCCAGCCAAGGTCGGTCATTATCAGTCGGTCAGTCACCAAGGAACGTTGACGAAAGGCGGGACAAATGGCCGGAGCCTTGTCATGATGCAGTCGGGATATAGCCATGGCCCATGATGATGTCGGCTAGTAGCTAGCTTAGCTAAAGGCTATCTAGCGTTA
Source organism: Notolepis coatsorum (assembly GCF_963971535.1). Lineage (NCBI taxonomy): Eukaryota > Metazoa > Chordata > Actinopteri > Aulopiformes > Paralepididae > Notolepis > Notolepis coatsorum. Next base: position 48,525,351 of record NC_140176.1, on the reverse strand, counting down.
GCTAACCTGCAGCCAAGGATGAAGAGGATGGTCGTTTGGCAGATGAACTTCGTCAACTCCACGCGGTTGTCTCCATCCTCTTGGACGTTTGGTGAGTTTTTAACCTATTCTATTAACTCTATTCTATTCCCGCCGTGGACATCGCTCTCTCTCTCTCTCTCTCTCACTCTCTGGAGCTAAACTGGCCGACTAGCTAATAGTACTACTAGTAGCTAATGGTGTGTGCCTGGTGTCAGCACCTGGCTGTATGTAGCCGCATAGCTTGCTTCTGCGTTAGCTAATGGTTAGCGATAGCCTGGTTGAGCTAACTGTTAGCCAGTTAGCTGTTTAGCTTCGACGTTAACTGCCGGCTGCGCTCGGCTGGGAACGTTCGTTTGATGCTATCAGTTAGCCTTGAGTTAGCTGTTAGCTTGTGCTACGACCATTGACATTAGCCGTGAGAATAGCAGGGGGTTCTGGCACTCTGACTACGACATCATCTTTGACAGAAGATGTAGTCGGGCCTGCACCATGACAAGGCTCTGGCAGCAGCTTATTTTTGTCCCGACAGCGAGAGGCCTTTCGTCAACGTGGAGACCTGTGTTACGGCCTTTCGCCCTGCGTTCCTTGGTGCAGGTAAGATTAATGAAAATGTCATGACATTACCCCACTCTTCCTTCCTTCCCCTCCCGAATGTTTTGTTAATAACGATGTTTTTTTCCAGGCAAAACATATGCTACTTCACAACATTTGGAGATACGACATGTGCTGTGTGTGAATGTCTTGGTCGTTTGTGTAGCTTGGGTAGCGTTGGGCCGTTGGCCAAAGCTGTGTGTGGCCTGGTGTCACAGTACCTGGCTAGCCTATTTAGCTGATGTCGGCCATTGGCTCCTTGCTGCTTTGGTTTATCTGGTATAGACCCTCTTCTCTTTGGATTTAAGTGTTGATCTTTGTCCTTTTGGATCTCTCATACATGCTCTCTCTCTAACACACACACACATGCTCTCTCTCTCTCTCTCTCTCTCTCATACATGCTCTCTCTCTAACACACATGCTCTCTCTCTCTCTCTCTCTCTTTCTAACACACACAGTCTGCCTATGGCGGCCTTTCTCGATGGCTAGGCTGTGCTCGCTGAGTCTGTATAGTCAAGGATCTTCAGTCACAGTGCTCAGGTATTCTGCCACTGTGTACTCTCTGTTTAGGGCCAAATAGCATTTCAATTTCTTTCCAATGTGTCTCTCTCTCTCTCTCTCTCTCTCTTGGATTTAAGTGTTGATCTTTGTCCTTTTGGATCTCTCATACATGCTCTCTCTCTAACACACACACACATGACAAACACACATGTTCTCTCTCTCTCTCTCTCTTTCTAACACACACAGTCTGCCTATGGCGGCCTTTCTCGATGGCTAGGCTGTGCTCGCTGAGTCTGTACATAGTCAAGGATCTTCAGTCACAGTGCTCAGGTATTCTGCCACTGTGTACTCTCTGTTTAGGGCCAAATAGCATTTCAATTTCTTTCCAATGTGTCTCTCTCTCTCTCTCTCTGTACACTGTATATTGACTGTAGAACGGTCGCTCTCTCTCGCTCTCTCTTTTGCTATATGTTGACTGTATCATGCCCCGCCTCGGGCAGCGCTATTATTTAAGAATATGTTGACTGTATGAAAAAATTTAAAAAAAAATATATATAAAAATATATATAATTTTTTTTTAACCTTTTGGGGGGGGGGGGGGGGGGGGGGGGGGGGGCTCGCATTAAATATCGCACAGGGCCTCGCATTTCTCCCAGGCGGCCCTGGGGTTAGGGTTAGGGTTGGGGTTAGGGTTAGGGTTAGGGTTGGGGTTGGGGTTGGGGTTAGGGTTAGGTTAGGCGTTAGGGGACTGTTGAGCAAGTGTTGGGGTGGGCACGGGCACAGGGATGCGATTTTACCTTCTCCAAATCTTTCTGTCTGGGTAACCCTAACCCTAACCCTAACCCTAACCCCCATGGCAAGAAATAAACCACTATGGACGGTTTGAAAGCTAATATTGTTAACTTTTGTGTTAGAGGGTTTCAAAATCTAATCTTTTCAAATTCTGTGAATTAATGGAAAATAAGCAAACGGACACAATTTCATGACATAATAATCAACACAGCCATCGTTGTACACAGAAACACAAAAAAATATAGGCAAAAAACACAAAATAGTCGCTAAGGGGGCAGAAGAGTTAAGCCCTAACTGCTCCCGATGAGCAGGTTGGCACCTTGCATGATTGCCTCTGCTGTCGGTGTGTGAATATGTGAGTGAATGGTTCAAATGTGAGGAACAAATTGTAAAGTGCTTTGGATAAAAGCGCTATATAAATGCAGCATTTACCATTTACCAATCAGAGAAATGTGTGACTGTCAATTGATAGTTTGATTGTTATCATCTTGGCAATCTTGGCAAACAGTATATTGTTATCAATAAATGTCCTGAACATTATGATATACTGTAGATGTTTAATTTTTTCATATTGCCCTGCCCTACCTGCTCTCAAGAAGAATCATAATGTGGTAGTGCATATGCCAGTTTACTGCTGACCCATACAAAGATGGACTGGAGTAAAACTACAGTATGCCTGTGTTTTTACACACTATAGCTTTGATTCACTGTAGTATTTATTATTATTCTTTTATATAAATGTTTTACTTGGGACTCACGTGGCATTTGCATGTTCATAGATTCTTCCCTTTTACTCCAATTATTAAGTACAATAATAGATAAATAATAATGAAACAACATTAATTATTACTCAGGATTCCTCCATGTTTTCCTACATTTATTTCCTGATCACCATAGTATTTCTGTAGTGGAATATTATGGAAATTGTTAATCACTAGATTCACCATAGAGATACTACAGTTTCCATAGTGATCTACCATAGCATCACTATAGTATTTAGCATGCACAAAAGAAAACACACAGACAGGCTTTCCGTTGTTTTACTATAGTTGAATTTCACATGGGTCCGTTCTATTTTGGGAGTCCGTATTTGTGATGCCACATTGGACATGCCGTGATGTACGGATGGTCTTACCAGGCTTATTGTGTCTCCTAGGAGCCTGTCTGGTATGTATAAGAGGTTCATCACGTCCCATCCTTAAGCCTGTGGAATGTGTGAATCAGACACAGACGTACAGTACATGAACATGCACATGCTGACATGCACAAATGTGTACACATGCAGACTTAAATATGCACGTCACACACGCGCACACAAACATGTATACACATGGCACACACTCAAATGATGTACACAAACATACATCATGCGCTCAAACAGGTAGGTGACTGTAAATGCATGTGCACATGCACATACATGTGCAAAAACACACTAATGATAATTCCGTGACTAAACACACACAAACCATTGTGAAAGAATCATTGAGGTGTTTGTGTGTGTGTGCCATGTGTGTACATGTTTATGTGTGTGTGTACATGTGTGTGGAGGCAGTTGCATATTTATGAGGTAAACAGGAAAGTCTGTCTTATTTCTTTGCAGCTTTTTCAATTACCCCCTTCGACAGAGGAAGAGTTGCCAGGGGCGTAGAGGTGGCGGGAAAGAGGAACTGACGACCCAGGGTACCCAAGCTGGGGGAGGGCCCTCAGAGTCTTCACTGTAAGGTTTGTTTTAAAGGGGAACTATCTTATAAATGGCCTTTTTCAGTGTTTAGCATTGTTTCCTAGCTATGTGGACTTATATTAATATGATCTGTCTCTAATGTCTCTAATTCTCATATTGGCGCATTCTTCCAATTCTCCTCTCACAATATTCACCCTCACTGAACTGAGTCATCTGAAAATGTGATGATTTGTGATGTCAGAAAGACACCGCTGCATGTTAATGTTCAGGCGCCGGCGCCGCGGCGCAGTGGTTTAGGTGGCCAGGCTCAAAACGGCTCGAGATCTTGAGGTAGAAAAATGCTGTTTTTGAGTACTTGATTAGAAATACAAAACAATGAATTAAAAAAAATATATAATTACAGAGGTTCCATAAACTCACAGGAATTGTGTAAAAGTGCCCAAATAGTGAAAGAAATAGTAAAATAGTTCCCCTTTAAACGGTTGTTTTAAATGTTCAAAAAGGTGTTTTTTCTTATGCTGGCTATTGAGCAACATTTCCCTTTTCGGACATATTTTAAACACAACATTTTTGAAGGTGTGGTAGTAACAGTGTTGCACTTATTTCCACTATGTACGTGCCTGTACAATCATTAAGTCAATCAATTTGTCGGATTGTCGGAGGGGGGCCCAGAGACACATCACGTCCACAAGGCCCCAGAATGTCTTGCTTCGCCCCTGCAGGCTGCACCTGAAGAGGAAGCACTATCAGTTGAGCTGTGTGTGTTTATGTGCGTGTGTGTGTGTGTGTGTGTGTGTGTGTGCGTGTGTGTGCGTGTGCGCGCGCGCGCGCGCGCGTGTGTGTGCGTGCGTGTGTGTGTGTGTGTGTCGCTGCACCCACAGGACCGCCGAACTATGAAACATTAACTGCTAATGCTAAACAGATGTTCGTCAGCTGCTGAAATGGGGTGAGCCCCTGCTGCAGGGTGGCAGCTTCCGTGGTGCGGGTGGGTGGAGTGGGTGCTGTGGGGGGGTATATCATCGAGACTTCACTCTCCAGTTTATTCGCTATTCCTGTGATTCACAGGATAACAAGACAAATGGTCGTGACCTACATCGGACGTCGGGCTCCTGGACTTTACATATAACATAAAGAGAGAAAAAGAGGAAAAGGAAAAAAAGGAAAAAAAGAAGACAGGGCCAGAGGTGGAGCAGCAGACGACAGCTATGGTGTTTTATGTGAGTGTGTCTGAGGTCTGACTGAGATCTATGTAAACCAACCCTCCTCCACGTCTGACCGGCACAGTGGATGTGTGCCGCTGTGAGACCCTGAGTGAAGCACTGAAGGAGTTACCCTGTGGCGAACCCCCCCCCCCCCCCCCTGCACACAGATGGGCCGTGTGGGAGGACAAGCCCACCAGATTTCTGTGAGAGAACAGAGATCGGCTTTATGTGGAACTGACAACAATTCCCTTTTATCCCCGTCCCCCAGACACACACACACCTTCACTCCAAAACGCGTAGGGATTTAACAGGAGGGTCAGACGAGCCCAGAGCCTTTATCTGGCCGGACAGCAGTTTCGGGGACGGGGGACGGGGGACGGGACGGCTTATTAACATATCATTAGCATTTCTCACAGGAGACATGATTTATCAAAGTGCACAGCAATCAGTCAGAGGGAGAGAGGGAACCTTAATCAGGCAGGGGACAGGAGGACATATGGCTGGCTGATTAGAGCAGTGTTCACCTGCTGACTGAGAGATCCACATCCTGAATTAAGATGCCTCGGCTCCCAGCGGGAAGGGAATGTCATCCGGGCGCCGCTAAATGTGACCGTTAGATATGCATCTCTTTAAGCGAGATCCAGATCCCCTCTGTTTATGATTCAGGGTCGCGTGGAGGTAGATAGCAGTCGGTGGGTTTATGAGATGGTTCAGGTGACTGTAAGCGGAAACCTAATTGCTACTGTAAGCGTTAGAAGTTAAGGTAGGGCGCGGTACGGGTCTTACAGTACGGTGTTGCGGCCGCAGCGCTGCAGGCCAGCCGCTCTAATCCTGTGTTTAGAATGGCTGTCTTAGCCAGGGCCGTTTGATTGACTTAGCAGAGGTCATTTGCTGAGGTGACCATGTTGCAGTAGCAATGCAACCCCTCTGAGCTCCAACCGGGATTACCCTCTATTGTTTCAACCCACACACACGCGTGTGGCTGCAATCATTACTGTCACCTTTCACTGTCGCTTCTAAAGACCGTCTTAGTGACTTTGTCACGAATGCACTTGAAACTGACCGTATTTGGAGTCCAAGTTCCCTGTGTGTGTAAGTGAACATTTATGGGATTTTAACCCACAGCCTCCCACACGTTTCTCTCCAAACGTTGGCATGCTGTCTAGAGTAAAGATACATTTTTTAATTATGTTGCCTATACATTTTTTTTTAAAAGAGAGAACAATAAATAATCAAACCCCGCCCACACATAGCATGCAGCAGCTGACTGAACTTAGTGAATTAATATACACTTCTTATTATAATTTCTCTAGGCCTACGGACTTAGGAAAGGCACTAGATTTACAGAAAATGTATTTTTCTAACAAAAAACAAAAACAAATCACAGTTTCAAGCTCAAGGTCACACAGGTAGTCTAATACCTAATAGTCTAATAGTCTCTTTATTTTCCAGTTTCTCAACTTCATGGCAAAGGTACTAAGAGAGACTCCTCTGTTCGCGAAGATCTTCCCAAACGGATCTAAATAATGCAGAAATATGCTGAAAACTGCTTGGCTTGCTCATCCTCCTTTGTAACAAAGATATGTGTAAAGAAAGACAACGAGGGATGCAAGCAGGGAAAAAAGACGTTTCTCATTCAAAATTAACGACCCTCGAAGGTAAATACGCACTAGATGTGACGCACACACACAGAGAGCGAAGAACCGAACCAGAGCAACAAGCAGGCGCCGTCCTTATTGGATAGAAACACAAGGGGAATGATGTCATTAATGCTGTCGTGTGCTCCGTCTGAGAACCCCTTAAGACCCAATCGGGTCCTTGTTTTTCCTGATTGACAGCTAGTCTATGTATTTACTACTGAGCATCTGTTTTGCTTTGGGAGCCGGAATCCTGACTCCTCTAATGAGTCTAGTTGCCATCGCAGCCTCCCCCCTCTCTCTCACACACACACACACACACACACACACACACACACACACGCACACACGCACGCACGCACACCCACACACGCACGCACGCACCCACGCACGCACGCACACACACACACACACACACACACACACACACACACACACACACACACACACACACACACACACACACACACACACACACACACACACACACACACACACACACACACACACACACACACACACACACACACACACACACACACACACACACACACAGACACACACACACACACACACACACACACACACACACACACACACTGACACAGGCAGGGTAAATAAGTAGGCCACGCTAAGCATTATCTGTTTTTCATGCCGTGAAGTTAAGGCAGGAAAAGAGAGCGGATGAGGACTTGGTGTCCAGTGGGGGGGTCAGGGGCTGGTAAATAGACAGTGGCACGTCTTAATCAGAATCAGAATCAGAATCAGAAAGGTCTTTATCGCCAAGTAAATTTGCCCATACAAGGAATTTATTCTGGTGCAACATTAACAGACAATTAAGGTAGAATAGAATAAAATGGAATATATGGGGCGGTCAGGTGGCGTAGCAGAGATTGCGTTCGTCACCAACGCCGGAGACGCTGGATTCGCCTGTTCGAATCCAGCTCCCGGCGTTGTCACCAGCTTGGCTGGCCGGTCACACTAATACAATTGGCAGTATTAGAGGGTGGGAAAGCTGGCGGGGTGGGTCCGGGTCGCTGTAAACAGCGACTCCTACAGTTCGGTCGGGGCGCCTGCTCAGCGCGGATAGGATCTAAGGGGGGTAGTGTGATCCTTCCACATGTTACACACTCTCAGTGAGAGTCCGCGCTGCCAGGTGAAAAGAAGCGGTTGATTGGCTAGACGTGTGTCGGAGAAAGCACGTGATAGCCTCCACTCTCCCAGACCGACTGTGGGGGGTAAGTGCGCAGCGACCAGGAAGGGGATTGGGAATTGTCATAATGACTAACATTGGGGATGGGAGAAAATCGGAGGAAAAAGGAGGGGGGAAAAGATCAATAATAAAAAATAAAAAAATGTAATATATGAACTGAATTAAAATAAAAGTACATTGTGTAAAGAATATAATATGGGACAGGGTTGTACAATTGTGCAGGATGTAGTATATATAGTATTATACACTAAATTAGAATTTGTATTTAACCTTTATTTTACCAGGTAGTCACTTGAGATCAAAGATCTCTTTCTCGAGCAAGACCTGAATAAGAATACGGTGGAATAGGATTTGTAGCAGGGCTGTGCAATTGAGCAGTATTGTGCAAAAAGTATGAACTGTGTCATTCAGTGGGTTTATGACTGATGCTCTGCACTGCAGCTCCCGCTGTAGAATAACTATGAAGCCTCTCGACGCTTCAGGTGGTCTTTTCTATGGCTCATCTCAGCTCAGGTGAGGAGCGAGGAGTGAGTTGAGTAAATGGACTGCATTCATATAGAGCTTTTATCCAAAGCGCTTTACATCTTGTGCCTCACATTCACACATTAACACACCGACGGCAGAGGCAACCATGCAAAGTGCCAACCAGCTCAATGGGAGCAGTTAGGGGTTAAGTGTCTTGCTCAAGGACACTTCGACATGCTGCCGGGAGAAGTCGGAATCGGATCGTTGACTGCTCTACCTCCTGAGCTACTTTACCATAATTTCCAACGGCACAAAATGGAATTTATCTGACCGGCTAAACTGTGTGTATATTCACATTATGTTCCTGAAGGGGTTTGACTTGTAGATGTAAAAACATTTCAACATGTCATTCTCATACAGAACCAAGCATTTCACTGTAATGTACATGTACTTTATACGCAGTGTTGTGCTAGTTACTGAAAAATAGTAACTCAGTTACTTTACTAGTTACTTCATTTCAAAGTAACTTCGTTACTGTACTAGTTACTTACACCCAAAAGTAATGAGTTACTGTGAAAAGTAACTATTTAGTTATTTAAAAAAAAATTAAAAAAAAATTGCTCAAGTCCCATGCCCCATATACTCAAAATCGGTTGATCAACTTGACAGTTTCCATTCACATCACCGAACTCTGCTAAGCAATGTGGTCTAGAGCGTTTCATTATATATTCCCTCCCCGCTGTATGTATATTTCTCTCCCACCCACCCACCCCCTCCCTCCCCATCATATGTATATACTCTGTCAGGATCTAGGGGTAACAGTACTGTATATTTGAATACCGCTTATGTCACAAATGTATCAGTACTAAATACCTATATGTCCCTATGCCATAAATGTCATGTATGTTGTGTATGTCATAAATGTCTATATGAATTGAAAATGGGGGACCCTGATGGAAACAAGACAAACGTCTTTCTCAGGTCTGCATCCCCTTAACAATTGTATGTATTGAGCCGTACTGTATTGTACCCATTCTGCAATCTGTTAAATAAAGTTTTCATTCATTCATCCATTCATTAATTCATTCATAACCATCTTGCAGCGTTGTTTAAGATATCAATCAAAGCATTGCAATGTTAGAATAGTTAGGATATCAATTGTGCATGAAAGGACTATATTTATATTGTTTGATTAGTATTATGAGATTCCCTGGCAGATTTCGTACAGTCAAAATCCGTTGATCTTGAGTTTCAGTGAACACATTGCACTCACCGTCACCAGTCGAGATGTAACGTTAGTCCAGTTGACTCCAGCAGCCCTTCAAACATGTTCTTTATCTCGTTTCCATGTTGTATATTAATTATCTCTCCAAGTAGTTGCTAAATGGTTTGTTAGTTCGTTATTATTACTGCGTTCTTATTATGTAGATTCATAGCGAGCGTCCTCTTGTTGTTTACTGTAGAGAGCGTCTATTTCTTTCAGAACGTCAGTGGCCAATCAGAAGTGCGAAAACCAGAATGAGGCTACGGAAAGAAATAATAATAATAATAATAATAATAATAATAATAATAATAATAATACTTCGTCTTATAGCGCCTTTCAGTCTACAGTAAACAAAACAAACGCAGGCGAAATAAGGACGCTCGCTATGAATCTACATAAAAAGAACGCAGTAACGAACTAACAAACCATTCAGTAACGTAAGTAGCGTTACTGAATTTCAAAAGTAATGCGTTAGAGTACTAGTTGCGGCAAAAAGTAACTTCGTTTCTGTAACGCGTTACTTTGTAACGCGTTAGTCCCAACACTGTTTATACGTGACAAATAAAACAAAACTTGCAACTTGAACTAAAGCTGTAAAGTGCAGTAAGATTTCAGGTTTAGCCACCATAACCAACCATCAATCTCTTTTGTTTACATTTAGAATGAGAATTTGTCTTGGAAAAGTATCATAATTCTCATAAAAATTCACATTATGGTACAGCCTTGGGTATACAAGACGACTTGGCCTTGATTGTTCTTCTTCGTGAACAGCGGCTGATGGGTTTATGTTGTTTTGGCTTCATTCGGACCGCATTCCGTGGCCTTAGCGTTTAGCATCCGCATGCTACTGTTCAGGTGCGGCTCAGAGCCGCGCAACAGAACATATCACACAACAGATGGTCTGCTGACCTTCCCATATGTGATTAGGCTTTTTAGTCGAGGCTTTCAGGAGATCTCTCATTTGCTTCTTATTATACTGTCCAACGCTCTGCGTATTTAGAGCGATAGCTCTTGGCACGCGGTCCTTCCTTCTGCACAATGCAGAGAGCGCATCTGTTGTTTGGCTGATTGAGGAAATGGATCGGCCTACAGAATAATGGCAGGAGTGAATTGAAAGATATTAGAATAGTCATCGAAATTTCGCCTCTGAATTCAACCCCACGTGCAGTATGACTTGCGGGATTAATATCTGCCCTTCAAATATTTGTGAAATATTGAAGGCTTTTGAACAGGAAGGGACAGTCTTTTGTTTCGTAATCCCTATAATCTCGGTGAAATCCTTCCGTATCGACTGGGATTAAGCGCATTCGGCCCGAAGTTCCAACTGGCCGTTATTAAATGTTAAAGGGGGCATAAGCCTAATTAGATGAAGGGGTTTGTACTTGTGGGACGGTCCTGGGCGATAAGCCGTCCCACTGGCAGATGCAGACCGCAAGGCGAGGGCTCTCCGTGGCTTCAGCTCAGCGCAGCTCTTAACCTGTTCCAGCTTCCCACAGCTCCATTATTTAACAAGCTACACTTGTTTTCACAACCGCTACTGTTGTTGTTTCCTGCTTCCGCTCCTGCAGCACATATACACACACACACACACACACACACACACACACACACACACACACACACACACACACACACACACACACACACACACACACACACACACACACACACACACACACACACATAAACACACACACATACATACACACACATACACACACACATACACACACACATACACACACACACACACACCTACACACACACACACACACACACACCTACACACACACACACACACACACACACACACATACACACACACACACACACACACACACTCACACACACACACACACACACACACACACACACACACACACGCGCACACACACACACACACACACACACACACATATGCACACATACATACACACACACACACACACACATGTACACATGCACACACACACATATGTGCACACATACACACACACACACACACATATGCACACATACATACACACACACACACATGTACACATGCACACACACACATATGTGCACACTTACACACACACATTATGTGCACACATACACACACGTATGTGCACACGCACACATACACACACGTATGTGCACACGCACACACACACACACACACACACACACACACACACACACACACACACACACACACACACACACACACACACACACACACACACACACACACACACACACACACACACACACACACACACACACAGGGACGTGCACAGGACTTTAGAGGGGCAGGTGCTCAAAGGCTGAAAAGGGCACTACACTTGTGTGTATATATTAACCGAGCGCGCGTAGCGCGAGCATGATTTTTAAGGGCCCTTTTCGGGCGGGGGGGCCCCTTTTTATGCTTTTTGGGGGGTTTTGGTGATCAAATATTGAATATTGAACTATAATAATCAGTGCAGGAGCTCACTTATCCTTGAAAGACACTTTTATCACTGACTTAACCCTTGTGCCTTGTTAAGTAACTGACAGAGTTGTCACGTTAGTGCATGAAAAGATTGCATCACGTTCAAGGTCATAAAAAACTTAATTTGTAATATTTCGTTCCAATTCTTTTTTTATGAATACCACTATGAACCTAACTCAACATATCTATCAAAGATTCCAAATATTTCCGTTTGTAGGGTTAGGGTTAGGGTTAGGGTTAGGGTTAGGGTTGGGGTTAGGGTTAGGGTTAGGGTTAGGGTTGGGGTTAGGGTTAGGGTTAGGGTTAGGGTTGGGGTTGGGGTTGGGGTTAGGGTTAGGTTAGGGGACTGTTGAGCAAGTGTTGGGGTGGGCACGGGCACAGGGATGAGATTTTACCTTCTCCTAATCTTTCTGTCTGGGTAACCCTAACCCTAACCCTAACCCTAACCCCCTAATGGCAAGAAATAAACCACTATGGATGGTTTGAAAGCTAATATTGTTAACTTTTGTGTTAGAGGGTTTCAAAATCTAATTTTTTTAAATTCTGTGAATATATGGAAAATAAGCAAACGGACACAATTTCATGACATAATAATCAACACAGCCATCGTTGTACACAGAAACACAAAAAAATATAGCCAGAAAACACAAAATAGTCGCTAAGCGGGCAGAAGAGTTAAAAGGCCCATACATCTCCATAAATGTTCAGGGGGGAGGGAATAAGTGCTTACCCTACAGACCCCAAGAAGTGCTGTATATTCTGTATTGTTTAATATAAATGCATTTTTTATTCCAATCCTGATTTGTATTTGAGATTCCCAAATCCCATCGGACTTGACTTCTTCGTGTCCCTCAATGAGTGTAATACCAGCATTCAACTGTATGCGCCACAGCGGTTTCTATCATCATCATCATCACCACCCACACTATGCATAAAATATATAGGTCCACGGAGAGGCACGCTGAGGAGGCTGTGCAAACTGCAATGGAATATGGGGCATTTCTCTCTCTCTTTACCTAATATTTTTATTCTATCCTGACATTTTTCAGTTGGAAGGGCCGTCTATATGCGTAACACTTTTTTGATGAGGCTCAAAAAGGCAGGTGCTTGGCCTCTATGTGTGCACGTGCCTGCACACACACACACACACACACACACACACACACACACACACACACACACACACACACACACACACACACACACACACACACACACACACACACACACACACACACACACACACACACACACACACACACACACACACACACACACATTCTTGTATCATCACACTTTCCATAACCTTAACTCTCACCATGACACGGATAACCCTACCTTAACAGCCTAATATTAAACCTAAACCTAACCTGTAGCCCTATCTATTTTAAAGTGAGGGCCAGGAATAATGTCCTAATATTAAACCTAAACCTAACCTGTAGCCCTATCTATTTTAAAGTGAGGGCCAGGAATAATGTCCTAATTTTAAAGACTATTTGTGTCCTTGTGGGGACATCTGGTCCTTGGATGGATATAAGTGCAAGATCACAAATATGCACTCACAGAGAAAGGGGGGGAGACAGGGGGAGAGAGAGAGAGAAAGGGGGGAGCTGGATCTGAGAGATGCACAGACAGAGAGAAAGAGAGAGAGAGAGAGAGAGAGAGAGAGAGAGAGAGAGAGAGAGAGAGAGAGAGAGAGAGAGAGAGAGAGGGAGACATTGATTACATGCGCAAACACACACTCAAACACACACATGCACACACACAGACACGCACACACACACATGAACACACCCACACCATCCGTTTATAGGCATTTGTCAGGAAAGTATCAGTTTCCAATGTGGTGACGCAGGGTAGTGAGTAGAGGTCTTGTGTCCGTCATGTGTGGGTCAGTCACACTCTGACTGAGGCCATTCACTTCTGTCAGAACAATATGGGGGGGGGGGGGGGGGGCAGCAGGCCTGTACCATCGCTACCGTCTACACACAGCCTTACTGTCTACACACTGTCTACACACAGCCTTACTGTCTACACACTGTCTACACACAGCCTTACTGTCTACACACAGCCTTACTGTCTACACACAGCCTTACTGTCTACACACAGCCTTACTGTCTACACACTGTCTACACACAGCCTTACTGTCTACACACTGTCTACACACAGCCTTACTGTCTACACACAGCCTTACTGTCTACACACTGTCTACACACAGCCTTACTGTCTACACACAGCCTTACTGTCTACACACTGTCTACACACAGCCTTACTGTCTACACACTGTCTACACACTGTCTACACACAGCCTTACTGTCTACACACTGTCTACACACAGCCTTACTGTCTACACACTGTCTACACACAGCCTTACTGTCTACACACAGCCTTACTGTCTACACACTGTCTACACACAGCCTTACTGTCTACACACTGTCTACACACAGCCTTACTGTCTACACACTGTCTACACACTGTCTACACACAGCCTTACTGTCTACACACTGTCTACACACAGCCTTACTGTCTACACACTGTCTACACACAGCCTTACTGTCTACACACTGTCTACACACAGCCTTACTGTCTACACACTTACTGTCTACACACTGTCTACACACAGCCTTACTGTCTACACACTGTCTACACACAGCCTTACTGTCTACACACTGTCTACACACTGTCTACACACAGCCTTACTGTCTACACACTGTCTACACACTGTCTACACACAGCCTTACTGTCTACACACTGTCTACACACTGTCTACACACAGCCTTACTGTCTACACACTGTCTACACACAGCCTTACTGTCTACACACAGCCTTACTGTCTACACACTGTCTACACACAGCCTTACTGTCTACACACAGCCTTACTGTCTACACACAGCCTTACTGTCTACACACAGCCTTACTGTCTACACACAGCCTTACTGTCTACACACTGTCTACACACTGTCTACACACAGCCTTACTGTCTACACACTGTCTACACACAGCCTTACTGTCTACACACAGCCTTACTGTCTACACACAGCCTTACTGTCTACACACTGTCTACACACAGCCTTACTGTCTACACACTGTCTACACACAGCCTTACTGTCTACACACAGCCTTACTGTCTACACACTGTCTACACACAGCCTTACTGTCTACACACAGCCTTACTGTCTACACACAGCCTTACTGTCTACACACAGCCGTACTCTCTACACACTGCCTTACTGTCTACACACAGCCGTACTGTCTACACACAGCCTTACTGTCTACACACAGCCTTACTGTCTACACACAGCCGTACTGTCTACACACAGCCTTAAGGCCTCTACATGCTACAGCAACTTCAAAGCAACTTCAACACAACATCAGCGCGATTTCAGCGCGGTTGTTTTAGAGGGTCTTGTAGACTGTGTTGTGAGGATGTTGCGTACCTTTCACCCAAATCTAACCTAAACAACCGTTGCGTTGATATTGCGTAGCAGTGATTGGTTGGTTAGCGAATGGGGTCGGGGCTGTCATATAATAATATTGGTCCCGGACGGTGGGGCAGTTCGAAAGGACTGGACACGGACAAGTTGTATATTAATTTAATATAATAACAGGTAGTTCGAGCTGCATTTTCGTGCCTACAACCACAGCCACAGGGATATATCCAGTTTTGACGAGCTCTCTCTCCTCCTGCCGATTAAATTCAGCAGCTCTTCCTCGACCTCGAGTGCCTGTAGCTGCCAGCTAACGTTAAAACTAACCTAAAGTTACACAAGCAGAATACATCACAAATACTTCCGGTCGGGGGATTTCAAAATAAAAGAGCGACGTCTAAAAGCACCGGAAATACGTTTATTTTGTACATTATCTAACGTTAACACGAACCTAAACTAACTTTAGTTAAACTAACTTTGCGCGTCGATGTTGCAGAAGCATAAAGGCAGAGTGTCTAAAACACTGTTGCTTTGAAGTTGCTGTAGCATGCAGAGGCCTTTACTGTCTACACACAGCCTTCTACACACAGCCTTACTGTCTACACACAGCCTTCTACACACAGCCTTACTGTCTACACACAGCCTTCTACACACAGCCTTACTGTCTACACACAGCCTTACTGTCTACACACAGCCTTCTACACACAGCCTTACTGTCTACACACAGCCTTACTGTCTACACACTGTCTACACACAGCCTTCTACACACAGCCTTACTGTCTACACACAGCCTTCTACACACAGCCTTACTGTCTACACACAGCCTTCTACACACAGCCTCTGTCTACACACAGCCTTACTGTCTACACACTGTCTACACACAGCCTTACTGTCTACACACTGTCTACACACAGCCTTACTGTCTACACACAGCCGTACTGTCTACACACAGCCTTACCGTCTACACACTGTCTACACACAGCCTTACTGTCTACACACAGCCGTACTGTCTACACACAGCCTTACCGTCTACACACTGTCTACACACTGCCGTACTGTCTACACACTGTCTACACACAGCCTTACCGTCTACACACTGTCTACACACTGCCTTACTGTCTACACACTGTCTACACACAGCCTTACCGTCTACACACTGTCTACACACTGCCTTACCGTCTACACACAGCCTTACTGTCTACACACTGTCTACACACAGCCTTACTGTCTACACACAGCCTTACTGTCTACACACTTACTGTCTACACACAGCCGTACTGTCTACACACTTACTGTCTACACACTTACTGTCTACACACAGCCTTACTGTCTACACACAGCCTTACTGTCTACACACTTACTGTCTACACACAGCCTTACTGTCTACACACAGCCTTACTGTCTTCACACTGTCTACACACTGCCTTACTGTCTACACACTGTCTACACACAGCCTTACTGTCTACACACTGTCTACACACTGCCTTACTGTCTACACACTGTCTACACACAGCCTTACTGTCTACACACAGCCTTACTGTCTACACACTGTCTACACACTGCCTTACTGTCTACACACTGTCTACACACAGCCTTACTGTCTACACACTGTCTACACACTGCCTTACTGTCTACACACTGTCTACACACAGCCTTACTGTCTACACACAGCCTTACTGTCTACACACTGTCTACACACTGCCTTACTGTCTACACACTGTCTACACACAGCCTTACTGTCTACACACTGTCTACACACAGCCTTACTGTCTACACACAGCCTTACTGTCTACACACAGCCTTACTGTCTACACACTGCCTTACTGTCTACACACTGTCTACACACAGCCTTACTGTCTACACACAGCCTTACTGTCTACACACAGCCTTACTGTCTACACACAGCCTTACTGTCTACACACAGCCTTCTACACACAGCCTTACTGTCTACACACAGCCTTACTGTCTACACACTGTCTACACACAGCCTTACTGTCTACACACTGTCTACACACAGCCTGTATGATTCTACTGCCCAGTCCCTCTCTGTGTATCCTGCTGTAGGGCTGCAGCAACTAATCCACTAATCGTTGGCAACTAACTGTGGCTGGTCCATTAGTTGGGTCTATGTTATGATTCACCTCCATAGCCTGTTGTTGAAGCCATGTGATGTGTAGCAAAGCCTGTGCTTAGTTTGTGTTTTATGTTTTTCCTTATTATTTAAACCGTTCGGCTCCTTTCAAAATGAAGACTTAAACAGGTTTTTGTTTTGACAATTAATTAATTAATTAATTAATTAATTAATTAATTAATTAATTAATTAATTAAAAACAACAATATTTTTGCACTCTTGATGTATAGCAGACATTTATGTTTGTCTTGTGTTTCATAAGCAACAGCTTGCAAGTTTGTTTGAAAATGTAGCTTTTCTTTTTCTTTTTCTCTCCTCTTTTTATCCGATGAATCAATTAATCGAAGTAATAATTGACAGACTGATCGATTATTTGTTCGTTGCCGCCCTGTGTTCCACCACAAATGCCTCCTGAGTCCTTCCCGCATGATCTGAAATCCTCTCACATCCCTTGTTCTTGGGGTAAAGTCTCGGACAAGGGCAAAGGGGGTGATGAAGGGTTAAAAAAAAGAAAAGAAAAAAATGCATACATTCTCCAGTTTTCCTTTATAACGCCGATACAATGGTGCAGTCATTGGGCTGCACTCAGTGCTAATTTCCCTGTAGGCAATGTGCTCCATTTCATTTCTCTGTGTCTGCCTTAAAAAAAATACAGCCTCCCCTCACCTCCCCCACCCAAAGACCCCCCCACCATCCTTTACCCCCACACCTCCGCCCCCCCCCCCCCCCCATCCCCTCTCTTAGCTTCCTCCCTCTTCAGCAGAATGCTGATATGTGTGTATGTGTGTGTGTATGTGTATGTGTGTAAGAGTGCTTATTTTTCTCATCCATTACCAGATTAATTAAAGTGTGGCTCTTGCCAAAGCCCAGACGGCTCCTCAATACTTCAAAATGAGCTTAATCACCATGCACTCCCTAATCTCTTGCTAATTTAAAGAATTGCCTGGAACATACTGACTGACTGACTGACCGGACTCTCCCAGCTCTCTACCAGAGGGGGCTTTATCTGCAGAAGTGTCGTGCACGTGCTGGCATGGCTTGTTCCTCTCTGGCACCATCAACCATATTATTTTTTTTACTCTATTTCATGTAAGAGTGGAAGCTATTTGACGGGGGGCTCTTATTTGGATACGGTACTTAAATATTTGACTGTGTTCTGTGACATGTAATTCTCCCTGCGCATGGGGATAGGCTTGTGTTCTGGGGAGATAGTGTAGTGTG
>NC_140176.1:48429231-48504231 GCF_963971535.1 Notolepis coatsorum | reverse complement strand
TGCACGCACGAGACACTTAATGGATCCTCGATGGGGGTGGGCGGTGCAGGCGCCGGGGGGGGGGGGGTATGGTGCATGTGGGTGTGTGTTGGGAGGGGGGGGGGGGGGGGGGGTGATTGACCCCCCCATCACAGCAGTCCTTGTGGGGTGAGGGAGGATTGTGTCTGCGTGTATGTGTGTATGTGCAATGCATGCATGCATGTGTGCATGCAAAGAGGAGAATGGCATTGGCCTTCTGCATGGCAGGGAGAGAGAGGTAGAGAGAGCGCGAGAGAGAGTGAGAGAGAGCGAGAGAGTGAGAGAGAGTGAGAGAGAGAGTGATAAAGCGAGAGAGAGAGACAGAGAGAGAGAGAGAGAGAGAGAGACAGAGAGAGAGAGAGAGAGAGAGAGAGAGAGAGAGAGAGAGAGAGAGAGAGAGAGAGAGAGAGAGAGATAGGTCACATTCTGACGCTGTAGAGTGGACGCCCACTAGATGCCCCTGCTGTGTACCAACCCCCCCCTCCCAAGGCAGGGGTGTGTGTGTGTGTGTGTGTGTGTGTGTGTGTGTGTGTGTGTGTGTGTGTGTGTGTGTGTGTGTGTGTGTGTGTGTGTGTGTGTGTGTGTGTGTGTGTGTGTGTGTGTGTGTGTGTGTGTGTGTGTGTGTGTGTGTGTGTGTGTGTGTGTGTGGAGGGGGGGCAGTGGTCTGTGTGTGCATGCTACCCCCCCAAGCACCATCTGTTACCCCACTACTGAGCCACCCAGGGCTAGGGACTGGGTAAGGGGGGGGGAACATGACAGCTAGGGGGGTGGGAGGGGTTAGGAGAGGGGTCTTTAAGTGGCCACATTAATGCATCTTCCACAAAGCATGAGCTTGGAATCATTAGGTTCTATCTATGCAACATTTCTCATATGCTCAGTAGTTTTGAGATATTGAGCTTTAAAGTGTTCATATCCCATAGAACAAATTATTATTAGCATTTTCATTTACATTTTATTTTCCTACGTAAATAAACATTTTCAAAACTCTAACTTCGCCCACATGTACATGTAGAGACCTTTTCGTAGAGCGACATTATATGAATAACACATTGAATCATATAATTCCAAGGTCACGATAAGAGTCTTGTAATACATCATATTATTACTTCAGTGAAGAAAGTTTCATTCAAATGTTTTCTTAAATTGAGTTAAAGAGTACTTGTCAACAAAAGTGCTTCGATTACAGTCAAGAAGTAGAACCCTAACAGAGTACTTTAGTTACTTCGTCAACTTTGTGCATGTTCCGATACAGTGCCCCTAACAACTAAAAATTAACTCTGCATTAACTTTGGCACTGTCAAAAAAACGAATGTAATGGGAAATATTAAAGGACTAAACGATGAGCCGTTTACAAATCATTCTGAGTCATTATTAATAATAATAAGAACGTTTATTTCACCGTGGCCACAAATGAAAGGACAGCCTACAGTCAGAGACAACATGTTAACACATTAGCGTCTGGCCATAGACTGACCCCGAGTGCTGTTTCAGACATATGTTAAAGGGGAACTATCTTATAAATGGCCTTTTTCAGTGTTTAGCATTGTTTCCTAGCTATGTGGACTTATATTAAAGGGGAACTATCTTATAAATGGCCTTTTTGGGTGTTTAGCATTGTTTCCTAGCTATGTGAACTTATATTAATATGATCTATGTCTCTAATTCTCATATTGGCGCATTCTTCCAATTATCCTCTCACAATATTCACCCTCACTGAACTGAGTCATTTGAAAATGTGATGATTTGTGATGTCAGAGAGACACCGCTGCATGTTAATGTGGCTGTGTGGCATCAGGTACAAGATGAGCTGCACACAGTGGCTGGAGCCCAGGCTCAAAACGGCTCGAGATCTTGAGGTAGAAAAATGCTGTTTTTGAGGACTTGATTAGAAATACAAAACAATGAATAAAAAAATAAATATATTACAGAGGTGTTCCATAGACTCACAGGAACTGTGTAAAAGTGCCCAAATAGTATAAGAAATAGTAAAATAGTTCCCCTTTAATATGATCGATGTCTCTAATTCTCATATTGGCGCATTCTTCCAATTCTCCTCTCACAATATTCACCCTCACTGAACTGAGTCATCTGAAAATGTGCTGATTTGTGATGTCAGAGAGACACCGCTGCATGATAGTCATCAGGCGAGGCAGTGGTTTACCATTGTGGTTGGAGCCCAGGCTCAAAACGGCTTAAGATCTTGAGGTAGAACATTTTTGTTTTTGAGGACTTGATTAGAAATACAAAACAATGAATTAAAAAAATTTTAAAATTACAGAGGTGTTCCATAAACTCACAGGAATTGTGTAAAAGTGCCCAAATAGTGAAAGAAATAGTCAAATAGTTCCCCTTTAAATACACAGTTGTCAGTCATAACATAATATCAGATATGATGATGAAGGTAAACAAAAATGGTTCTCAGTCACTGGGAACAACAACAAAGAAGTTATGGCTGGGGGATGTCGGAGTGTTCTTAAAGAGACATACACACATTAACCAGTCAAGCTGGCCACACTGAAAGTCACGCTGTATAACATGATGTCTCAACACAGATCTATAAGAACATGATAATATATTCCAAGACACTAATTAGATTAGATTAGATTAGATTCAAATGTATTGTCATTATACAGCACAAGTACAGTACAAGTTCAAGTTCAAGTTCTTTATTTGTCAAATACAATACAATACAATACAATACAGGGGCATTGCAGGTAATGAAATTCTTGTGTTTCAAGCTCAGAATCAAGTATGAGTCAAGTATGAGGGGTTTTCCAGGACTTCTGTGCTTATGTAAAGCTATCATATGTAATCTAATAGTCGGCTAACTACACATATGTCCAAAAACATACTCAAGTATAAGAAGAAGAAGATGAAGAGCCAGAGTAGCCTTCGCTCTGCCCACCAACACTGAACTCTCCACACACAAGCACACATGAGCACACACACACACAACACACACACTGTACATGCTCACACACTAGCAGCCACTTTAACATGAGCACACACACACTCATGCTGCACACGCTCACACTTATGGTCACTTTACAAAAGGAAAGGTCACTTAAGAATAGTATAGTATAACTTGAGATTGTAATAATAGCATTGTATAACAGTGTACATAAAGACCCAGTGCCTCATCCGTAGCTAACAGTGTATTGCACTACCACAGGACCTAGCATGTCCTACCATGCTCTGTAAATAACTCATGTACATATACCGATATGCCCTACTTTGTTTACTTGTTTTATTGCACAATGTCGTTCTATTGGATTCTTATTATATATTACTATTGCATTATGCAACCGCATTTCATTGTATACTTGTATGCCGTGACAAATAAAACTCTTGACTTGACTTGACACGCTCCTCTCTGGTTATCCCCGAGCAGGAGGGTGGTCAGCTCAACAACAGGATGCATGCGTGGGCCACTGCACAAAGACAAGAGTCTACGGTAGCGACGGAGAGAACGACCTGTGATAAAAGCAGCATGAATAGACATTGGATCCTGATTAACAGAATGTGGAAAATGTAATGGGGTGTGTAGACCCCCCCCCCCCCCCCCCCCCCCCCGGTGAGATCAGGATAGAATTACCAATGGAAGAGCACAGACAATGTAACCGTGCGTTCACGATACGGCCACGCGCACCGGTCCTTTCCAATAGCCACCGGGGTGAGGGAGGGAGGGAGGGGGGCGCTGTGATGATCGTTCATTACCAAACGCAGTGGGAGGTTCGCCCTCCCTGTCCTACCTGAAATCTGGGATGAGACTCAGCCCGCAGGGTCTCAACCTAACCTGATTCACACTCAGCTAGTGAAAGCAAAGACACATCAATATGACGCCGATATTTGAGTTGTTTGTAAACAAAGAAATATGTATTTCATGAGGTGAGGGGGGGGGTGGGGGGGGTGGGGGGGGGGGGAGGAGGGGAGAACGGTTGGATATGTGTGTGTGTGTGTGTGTGTGTGTGTGTGTGTGTGTGTGTGTGTGTGTGTGTGTGTGTGTGTGTGTGTGTGTGTGTGTGTGTGTGTGTGCGCGTGCGTCTGCATGCACGCGGCTCATGATGAGCAGGAGTGAAGCCTAAAGTCATTAATGTTAATGTGTGTGTGCATCTCTCTCTATTCCCTCTGCGACTCTATATATAGGACTGGTAATGATAGCCAGCTCGGGGACATGAGAGAAGTGAATTAATAAGGCTTGGTGGAAGATCTCTGCACCACCCCGTCTCTAGACAATGAACAGATGAGATGTTAAGAGCTTCGTCTTTTCTTTTTTTTCTCTCTCTCTCTCTCTCGCTTCCTCTCATTCTTCTTTTTTCATTTTCTTTTTGCTGCGTTTCCAACAAGCTGAAAAATGAATAGATTTCTAGACGGTGCAAAAAAGAAAAAGAAAAAAAGGTTCAGCTTCACAGGGAAATTAATTCCTTGAGAATCTGAAGAGCATGTCTGATTTATTGATGAGCCGAGGGAACATTTTACGTGGTCCGCTTTTCAATAAAAAGGGGTTTGGGGGTATTTGCGAAGGGTTAAGTTGTCTGGTCATCGGGACACGCAGACGGAAACACCTGGCAACAATAATAAAATAACTCTCAAAACACCACGTACCACGAACTCCTATTGTACTTCTCTAGTCATATTCTCAAAGAATATGAATATCACTCCCAGACAGCTCCCAGCATATTGTACATTGTATGCTATCCACATTGAAATGGAGAAATGTGGACAGGGCACTCTGTGAAGGAAGAGCCTGAAGTGAGCGGCAGGCACAGCATCTTTTATTCTGCTCCTCGCTGCCTTCTGTCGGTGTGATTTGAGGACAGGACCACCCCCAGCCCTGTCTCTGCACCGCTGTGACGCTATAAGCCAGACGAGCCTGGATCCAGACAGACATGAGTGAGATGAGGATAAAGATGCCCCAGTTGCTGAGAGTGATCGACAGCTTCCATCTCTGGGAGGGGGGGGGGGGGGGGGTGAAAGTGGGAGGAAGAGAGAAAGGGGGGTAGGGAGAGAGAGAGAGGGGAGGAGGGGGGGAGACAGAGAAAGAGGGGGGAGACAGGGGGAGATAGTGAGAGGGGGAGAGAGAATGTGTGTGAAGAGAGACACAGACAGAGAGATAGAGAGAGAGTATGTGTGTGAAGAGAGACGCACAGACAGAAAGAGAGAGAGAGAGAGAGAGAGAGAGAGAGAGAGAGAGAGAGAGAGAGAGAGAGAGAGAGAGAGAGAGAGAGAGAGAGAGAGAGAGAGAGAGAGAGAGAGAGAGAGAGAGAGAGTATGTGTGTTAAGTGAGGACAGAATAGTGCTCCCTGGTTCCCAGATCTTTATTGACGAGCTGCCTGGCTCCTGCAGTGTCCGCCGCCTCCAGTCCAGCTCCCTGTGATCTGGCAACTGGGTGGCAAATGTATAACCTCCCTGTTAGTAACATCATATCCCTCAACTATGGGTATGTGGGTGGATGCTGGGGCTTGTGGGTTCCTGGGAATGTTTGGCGAAAACATTAGCACCAGGCTGAGTCCTACAACCATGTTATTAACGTTTCACCATAAAGGGGCGTCTGGGTGATGGTGAGGTAAAACACACTTGTCTACCACCGCAGAGAACCCGCAGGTTCAATCCCCGGTAACAGTACTTACGGTCGGGCGGTCCGACAAACACAATCGGCAGTGTTCGTGAGTGGAAAGCCGGTTATTAGGGAATTAGTCCCGGTCGTTGCCTTAGTGACTCCTACTGGTCGCCCGTTCGGCGGGGATGGGGTCTGGTGGGAGAAACTCGCCGTCAGGTGAAAAGAAGCGGATGGTGACTTCACACGTATCAGGAGGAGGCGTGCACTCGTCTACACCCTCCCCCAGACCGATGGTAGGGCAGCGCAACGGCCAGGACCGCGCCACAGACGAGGGGATTGGGCTTGGACCAGTTGAATCACTGGTGAAAAAGTCTATTGCATTACAATAATAATGTTTAGATTAGATTAACAGGATCTTGCCGTGAAAAGTGTTTACCCTAGCCCTTGGCTACCCCCGAACCTAACCCTAACATTAGCAGCCATAGATCTATATTAGGAGGTGACAGAACTTCGCCAAGAACCCTTTTAGGCGGCTTACAAAACGTGTCAACTACCCTATTTAACAGGAAAATGCCTGAGGGTGACAGTTAGTTGGACAGTTGCTCCCTCAAGTCAACCCAGATTGGTCCCTCCGGGGGGTTCATGACCCCTATCCTGGCCACATTAGGTTACAGTGGCCCCTTAATCCGGACAAAATGGAGGTCTATCTGCACTCTGTACCCAGTGCCACTCCAGACATCTGTTTACCGCCATTAACATTCAACTGAGCAAAGTCACATTCAGACGCTAATCAATTGATCAATATTTGTTCCTCCCTCGCATTTACGACAAAGTGAACCTGGCAATTTATAATGCGGTAGACTGCTGTGTTTGCCAATATGTCCAATGTGTCCAATTTGTCCTCGAAGGTCCAATGGTAAGGCAGAAATGAATAATGACTGTCTCCCCCCCCCCCCACCCCCCCATCCTCCAACCTCTACCCCCTTCACAGGCTCTTCTTTAGGTTTGCATTTGGACGAGGTGAACAGGTTCTCAGGTTCCAGTCACAGATTATGTGGGGCGCTTGTGCCCCCGTGGATGACAGGAGACCAGCCCAGAACAGACACCTCCTCACCTGTTTGCTTTGTGTTGACCATCTGTTAGACATTACTGGCTGTACAATACAAGCTGATGAGCGGCTGAGATTGAAATGCACCGACTGACCTTTCTCGTCGGAAGAATATATTGTTGTTGACTGTTTATATCTCCCCGAAACCAACTGCAGCGCACGTTCTTGAATTACACTGACAATTAGGGCTACCGAAACTACACACAATTCTGCTGTGTTCTGATACAGTACTGCCCTCGTTTTTTTTTTTTTTTTTACTGTACGCTCGGACAGAAATAAGACACTGAAATCCTTTATTCTTGGGTACTTTCCAACCCTCTGCCTCGTAATGGAAGATGGAGAAAGCACCTGTGTACGGGTTGTAGTCGACATTTGCATTTTTACACACTGGATCAAACCGCAGGTGAGCATTTCAGTGTTCAGATCTTCATGTTGCAGGAAAATTACAACAGAGGTTATATACCTGAAAGTATGGCGAGAACAGAGGCAGCATGAGAAGATGAAAATCTCCTATACCGTCTGCCTTCTGTAAGATATTCAGGTCTTATTCTCCCCCATGTCACTGGAAACCTTTCATGTTAGGCCTCCCACGGACTATAGCCACACCCTGCTCCTGGTTTTTCAATGGAGAGCTTAATCATTTTAATATGAAAGCTGCTAGCTAAGTACCCCCAATAATCACTTTGATGAAACCGAGGACATTTTTAACAGGCCACCCCCCCCCCCCCCCCCTTTCAGCTTTCACCCCATCCTTTCATCATTCATGATACCTCCTCCATTGCTTTAATAGCCAACTGGATCCTTAAATGTCGATCTTAACCCAGCTGCTCCTGTGGCTTTGTCTATACCTTTACACCCCTGCTAGTGACCAACCTTTAGATTTATAACTTTAAGGTTTCTCGTGTGGACCTCTGTAATTAAAGAGGAATTCCTTCTTCTGTGAGCCATTCAGACGGTTCTTTTGCCCGAGCAGTCTGTGGCTTGGGGTGAAATGAGAGCGTACATGTTGAGTTCTCTCTGGTGTGAGTCATGCGAACGGCTGGCAAATGTGACCGCCAGTGGTAAATGGATGGGAGTAACAAAAACAAATGTCTTACATTTTGGGCAAAGTAACAACGTGTCCTTATAGCGACCAGAATGTTGCCGTTGAGTTGATTTAAGAGATTTTTTTGGTGAACGTTGAAATGTGCCTCAGCATTAGCGGGGGGCTAAAATTCACAGACGTTTTGTCTGCCGTTGACCCCGAGAGCCGCTCCACAGATTCCCATTCCACCTGCGCTAGAGACAAATCCTGACTAGCAATCATCAGACTATTATTGTCCTTTGAGGTATAAATTCACGTATTTTGACAAGGTTCTCTTGTACAGTATATGCTTGAGTTTACAGAATATGGGACACGGTTTGTCAGACCATAACTGGAGCACGAGTGGCGGAGAGAGAGAGAGAGAGAGAGAGAGAGAGAGAGAGAGAGAGAGAGAGAGAGAGAGAGAGAGAGAGAGAGAGAGAGAGAGAGAGAGACGCTCTGTTACACAACAACACTGTTCTATCTGTGGTTTGGCCACAAGATAAAACTGTTGAAACTGGCCCTGTGAGATCGGCTCGCCAGCATAAATCTCATCGAGACGCTGTACATCAAACTAGGGGGTGGCTCCGGATTTTTGAGTTTTAAGTCTCTGATTTATAGACCTCAGGTAGGTTATATATGTACAGTACCTACGGTTACGGTATACCAGTAATAGAACGCGACGATTACCACACGATGCAACAGCAAGCAATTCCGTAAAAGGTCACTGCTGTTTGTCAGTCACTGCATCTTCGTAAGTGACTTACATATTTTATTAAGTTACCTGGAAAATTACAACAGTATTTTCCTCTAATTATTGATTTGGTATTTAAATGAGAGAGCTACCATTTTAGTCATGCATCAACCTTAGGTAGTTCATAATATAAATTATCTTATAGTCTACTGGCAAGTAATATTTAATTAACATTCATTTAAAGGACATTGTGATGTCACTCAAGTTCCTCCCACTCATCAATCACTTCTGTGCAGTGTGGTCAGAAGAGAGGTTCGAAAACGACAAGTGTTTTGAAACTAAGAAAAACGTTGCCAACAAGTTGAGAATAACAGGAGGTGGTGGAGGTAAAAATTGTCTGTTGTGTTTGTATTAAATGTGATTTAAAACACCTCTTGTATTTTTTAAAACACCATACAGCCTTTTTGAATCAAACGTTTGGTGTCGGCAAATTAGTGTTGGCAAATACGTTTTTTGGTAAATCTATAGCACTAAAAGATAATGGCCACATAAAAAAAAAACAAGGTGGTTTCCAGTCCTCCATAAAATCCCAGCCGTCTAGCCTGAGCTGCAGGTGTCCAGTATGAAGAACAGTATGCTGAGAAAATACATCATTGGTAAATAGGAATTAGGGGTAAGGATCCAAAAATCTGTGTCTGACCACTAAGTGTGTCTGACTCTTAACCACCAACACCTGCATGGACTACAATGTATGACATATATTATCATTCCAGTTAAGTTACCTTGTGTATACTGCACCTTGTGTATACGGTTTACTTTTACTCTTACTCATTCAGATTCTAATTCTGTATTGCCTATATTTATTGTAATGTATAATATAAATCTGCACCTTTGTTTGTATTGTTTATTTTTCTCATATTCTTATATTCAGTTAATTATATTGTTTACACTGTTTATTTTTTTTCTCATATTGCTATACCCATCATCGATCAAATTTGATTGCCTATATTTATGTCTTTCTACTATTACCCTGTCCATACCTTTACCTCCCCTCCCCCATGCTGCTATGATGCCCAAATTTCCCCAAGGGGATCAATAAAGGAATATCTTATCTTATTCTGTACGTACCCTTTAAAGAAGTTGGCGGTCAGAGAGAAAAGACATTGGTCAACTTCTTTCACTGAGTGCTCAGGGTGGGAATGCTCATAATAAACGCTGAGCTACTGCTTAAGCTGTAGCCCTATTTTCAAAATGTTTGCCTAAAAGTACATGCTCAAGTAAATGGAAGATTTCTCCACTTCTACAAGGCCATTTGCATGTTCTTGGTATCTAGGAACATCTATGGACCTCTGGGAATGTATTCCCAGTGTCAGAAATATTGTGTCTGTTACTTGGCTTGAGTAAATTGTGATGAAATAAAGGAGAATATAAATTATGATTTTTTTTAGCATCTTTGCCGGTGAATAACACCATGCTAACATTGAGGTTCTTCTGATTTCGCTCACTGAGCTCATTCAGGACCTTCTTGAGATCAAGTGTACAAAAAATGGATCCAGACAGACATGATTAAACAGAAGGATTTGTAGATACAGTAATAATTATAATCCATTTGAATTATACATTCAAAATTGTATTATGAAGTATAAATGACCTTATTGTGGCCAAATCTATGGCACATGTAAAGGCACAACATATTCCAGTTATATGCCGTATTTGCTATCGCGTCCCGCTCTGAGCCTTATGAGATATCCTTATCTCCTATGATACCTATTGTATCTCCCATGAACAAAAAACTACATGCACCCCACCTGTATGGGGCTCCGCCCCCATGGTGGCACCGCCCATATAGCAGTGACTCTGGTCACCAAACATCCTTCCTCTATTTTCGTCCCAGCGTACTTGGCTGCGTGCACCATACGATAACTAGTAGGATGAAAAGATCAGAGTCATAATGTTTGAAAGCTTACCGGAGGTTGCTGGCCCCTGGCATCTTCGACGCATGTTTTCGGCGACACGACGGGCCTATGTTGATGTTCCTCGTTTGATGACAGCACATCGAGGTTCAGCTGTACAAGACTGGCTGTCGGGCCAGCTTGTACTCAGGTAGGCCCTGTGTCTTCAGGCATGGGTATTAGTGTTAGTAATGCTGGTTTGTTTTGTTACACAACCATGTTGTGTGTTGGCGCCGGGGGCAGGATGGTTTGGTGAACGTTCACTGCAGGGAACGGTTTCCAAGCTATCTTGGGCGTGCTACTAAAACATCTAATGCTATGCTACATGCTATCGCTAATGCCGCATGCTATTACTACTGCTAATTGCTACGCTGTTCTAATGTCTCCGCCGTGAGATGTTGTCACTCTCCCTCCTCTTGCCCGGTTCATCAATGAAGGTCAGTCGGTAGCTGTTGTGGGGTTTTTTGCTGAGTCCTATTTACCTTTTTTCGGGTAAATGGGTTGACAACAGGGTAGGCCGTGGCTAGGTTGCCTAGCCAGGTATGTTACCTTGTGTTCCGGTGGGGTTTGTTGAACGGTGTTCCCATCTGGGTTGGCGTCGGGTAGTGGGGCTATGGGTCCAGCCGACATGGTAAACATGTTGCGTGTCTGTGCGCAGGCAATTGTTGTTCTGGGTCCCACATCGCCGCGCGCTAGGCTGCAGTAGTATAAGGGCAGGGCCTCTTGGGAGAAATGTGAGGCCCTGTGCGTTTTTAGACGCGAGGCCCCCCAACCCCTGAGGCGGCCCTGTGTAGTGGGCTATTGTTTCGTTTTGTCACTCTGCTATGAGAAGGTCTGTCTTGCTACAGTTTTCTCTCCTCTCAACCATTCATACTGACGGTCAATCGGTGTACTGGGGGAGTAGTGTGGGGGGGGCTTTGTTTACCTTTTTTGGTAAATGGGCTAAACTAGGGCTGGTGTCCTGTTGTGAATATGTTGAATGAAGGCGGGACTAGTTCGCTCTGGTCCGTCTCCCCTTAACTTTGTGTGTATGGGTTTGCTCTTTCTACAGTATTTTGTGGTTTAGCTCTTTTATTCATTTAACCTTTTCATGGTGCACACCACAGTGGAGGTTGCGGTTTGCAATCACCACTGGTGCTCCGTGTTAACATCAGTCCTTTGTTTTTGACATATTGAAACAATGCCCCGCCCGGCCGACACCATGGGTGGGTCGGCCTGGCGAGTGGCTGGTGGGCTGTTAAGGCTTGTACCGCCACGGTATGGAATTGGCAACGATTAGAACTGTGTTCGAATTGCTGTTTTTTTTCTATTAAAAAAATGGTGTCTGGTGGAGGGGCCTTGAGGGCCAGCCGACGTCGACACATCGCGCGAGGTTGTTAACGTTATTAGCTTTGACCCAGCCGCAAGCTATAACCGCTCAGGGTTCCCCTCTCCGCAGGGGTTTTTGGTCTTCTGCTGGAGCGCGGGCGGTATTGTCCTGGGCCCTACACCGCCTCACACCGCGCAGCCAGAAGAAGAGAGAGCACGGCCTCGTCAGCGGCGATGACGAGGCCCTCGACAGGCGGCCATGTTTTCCCCCGCCAGAGGTATCCTGGCCGTTGATTCGACAGGTGTCCACAAGGCCGACAGCCTTGGCGGCCGAGGGATCGGCCATATAGGATGGGTTCGGCTTGAACAAACAAGCCGTCACCGTCCTGCCGCGAGCAGCCCGCTCTCCGATCACTCCCTTCCTCAACACCAGTGGAAGAAGTGGGCTCCGATTGTTTCCTTTGGCTGCGGGCCGCGTGCCTTCGTTGATGCGCGGGCGGCCCCCCTTTTCGCTTCTCATGGGGACAGGGGCTGACACCCAGTTGATGGCTGAGCCTGGTTCTGTCCGTGAGAATGTTGTGCTGTCAAGCGGCTCCCACACCTTGAACTGTGTTGGTTGAGCCTGGTGTTACGTCTGTCAACTTAAGTGTTGTCAGCAGGGGGGCTCGAAACCTTTTGAGGCACACAGTGCGGGCTTCCCCGGCCTCGCCTTCGCCAGGCCAGGTATCATGTTGGTGCCTCGCACTCCTGAAATATTGGCAAGTGGTCGCAGCTCACATGATTTGGGGTGGTAGTAATATCACTGCAGGGCTACGGTGTGTAGGAACCCATGGGGGCCTTACACCTTGCATGTCTGGCTGCAGAACAACTCCTTCAGCATGTTCTGGAGGGGTGTTCAGTGGGGGGGCTTTTTTCATCGGAAGCCCCCCGTATCAGACCGGCCCTTTCTGTCGGGGTTCCCCCTTGGGTGCGATTGCCTCGTGGGTGGTGTCAGGGTCAGGTGTTCCGACACGGAACACGCTCCTCGCACGGTTCCAGGGTTGACTACGCACAGCGGGGGGACCGGGCCAACTATCTACAGTTCCTGGCGGACCTGCGCCACGTGACGGCGGGTGCGTTGGGAGTGTCGTCACATATGACTACGGCAGTACCATATGTCGAGGTGGATGGAGAGAACGCTGAGGCGGGGACTTGTGTTTACACAACCCCACCCGTTTTCAGGTTTGGTACAGACCCTATTGTCAGGGTCTCCAGCAGTGACAGCTCTGGTCAACGAGATCCAATCTCTGTGGACGAAGCAAGCCATCGTCGTGGCGTTCTCCTCCCGGTGTTCTCTGCCCGAGAAGTCGGGAGGGAGGGGTGTAAGACCCAGGCTGGACCTGTCCCATGGGAAGGTTCAGCATTTTTTGGATCGTCTCCTACCTGTTGGACACTGTCAGGTGGGGGTCTGGTTCTCCTCCATAGACCTGTAGGATGCGTATGCGCATCCCCGATCTTCCATCCTAGGGCTTACCTACGCTTCCTTTGCAGGGTTAGCGTATGAGTACCAGAGGCTGCCGTTCGGTTTTCTCTGGCTCCCCGCATCTTCACCAAGTGCGTGGAGGCCGCACTGGGGCCTCTGCGTCGTCTGGGGTTACGGAGTGTTCTGCCCTGATGACGTTCTGGTCCTTCGCGGTCAAGGTGGATCGTCAGGTCTCGTACCAGACAGGTCTCTACCAGCCTGGGGTTGCTGTAGACTGGATGTAGAGTACTCCTCTTCCCAATCAACGGTTGGAGGGCTATGGGCATCCATCTCAGAGCGTGTTGTCAACACGCTCGGGAGGTTCCATCCTAGGACGGTTACGGCGCTGTCTCACGTCGCGTTTTCACCGACGCCTCCCTCGCTGGTGACGCGTCGGGCCAACGCAGTAGGGGGCAGCTGGCAAACCATGCTGCCCGGTCTGCGCTACGTTCAATGTGTTGGTGTTGAAAGCGGTCCTTCTGGTCCACAAATGGTGTTGATCAGGACGGACGATACGACGTCAGTGTCGTGTATCGACAGACAGGGAGGAGTACGCTCCCCCTGTCTGCACCAGGCGGCGGGCGGCTGGCTATGGGCGTCCTCCATCTGCGCGGCCTGAGGGCTCCCCACATCCCCGGCAGGGAGAATGTGGGTGCAGAGGTACTGTCGCGGGGCGGTCCTCATCCTGACGGGTGAGGATTACGTCTGGACATGGCCAGGCAGGTCTGGGACCGATGCCGTGCCGCCAGGGATTCTTCCCCATACATCTGTTAGGTAAGTTGTTGGGACGGGTACGTTGAGGGGCGCAGGTTCTTGATCCTGATGGTGTTACCATCTGGAATGCGCATGCTCCCTCCACTGTCGCGCTTACGCGGGCAGATGACGTATGTTCCAAGTGTGGTGTAAGGCGGGGGGCCGGGACTCAGTCTCCTGCCCCCTGGATGCTGTCCTTAGTTACCTGCAGTCTCTCCTTGATAGACTGTCGGCTTCGACGGTGAGGGTATATGCGGCGGCTATATCCTCCTATCATGAGGGGTTTGAGGGGATGTCTTGTTCAGCCACCCTCTTGTGAAGCGTTTCCTGCTTGGCGCTCGACGCGTTAAGCCGGTGCAACGCTCCTTGGCTCCGACTTGGGATCTTCAATTGGTCCTCGGTCGGTTGTCCTTGGCCCCGTTTGAGCCGCTCGAGCAGGCGCCGTTGGGACAGCTGTCCTTCAAGACCGCGTTCCTACTGGCTGTCACTTCCGCTAAACGCGTAGGTGAGCTCTGTGCTCTCTCGGTACGTCCAGAGTGCCTGTCTTTTCGGACCGATTGCGGTGTCACTCTGCGACCTAATCCTGCTTTCGTGCCTAAGAATATCCGGAGTTCCTTCCTCTCCCGGGATATTGTGGTTCAGGCGTTTCGTCCTCCTCCTCACACTAGTGAGTTAGATGCGGGCCTTCACCTGTCATGTCCAGTCCGTGCTTGGGGATTTACCTCAGCCGTGCTCAGGACTTCAGGGTTACCGACCAGCTTTGTCTGTTACGGTGGGGCTCGTGCTGGTGAGGCACTGTCGGAGCAGCGCCTGTCCCATTGGTTGTGCGAGGGCATTACCCTCTGCTACACGTTGGCTGGGCAGGATCCCCCTGGGGGCGTCAGGGCGCACTCCACTCGTGGGGTGGCTGCTTCTGCCGCTCTCCTGGGTGGGGCCTCGGTGGAGGACATCTGTGCTGCAGCTTCATGGTCCTCCCCGGCCCCCTTTGTAAGGTTTTACCTCATGGACATGACCGGGGGTTCTGTCTCCCAGGCGGTTCTGGGGTCTGTGGCCTTTCCTGCTTCCCGTCCTTTGGTCGGGTAGCAGGAGTGTATGGGTATGGGCCACAGTGTGTTGAGTCACACGTGGTTCCGCCTGTACGGTGTGTTCAAGGGGTTCTAGTTTCCCTCTTGTTCGCTTTTCAGGTGGAGTTGACTGCGCCCCCCCTTCATTAGGAAGGATGGGGTGACAGGGCTCCCCGCACCCCTTGATGTGGGCTTACGGGTCTCAGGGGGTACATTTGTCGGGCTTCGCGTCCGTTCTTCCCCATTATCTCATAAGGCTCAGAGCGGGACGCGATAGCAAATACGGCATATAACGATAGGTTATGTAGATAACCTAGTTATATTAGTATTGGCTGAGCGTCCCGCTCTGCGCGGCCCTGAGTTCCCTCTTGAGGAATCTTTTCCTGGGATGGGTTTTGGCGAGGAAGGATGTTTGGTGACCAGAGTCACTGCTATATGGGCGGTGCCACCATGGGGGCGGAGCCCCATACAGGTGGGGTGCATGTAGTTTTTTGTTCGTGGGAGATACAATAGGTATCATAGGAGATAAGGATATCTCATAAGGCTCAGAGCGGGACGCTCAGCCAATACTAATATAACTAGGTTATCTACATAACCTATCGTTAACGGTATATTTTTTTAATGATTCGTTACGGCGCAATCAATACTTCCATGCGTTCGGGACCTCCATGTTTTGGGGGTATTCATCAGAAAAATCGGATCCGGGATTCGACTTCCATCAGTCGGGCAAGAACTGCGGGTTTTCAGCCTCTCTCCTCTCTCCTGGAGCTTAAGGGGGAGCTTAGTATTCCTGCCTCTGAGGAGCGCGTCGCGGCTCATGCGCATGCGCGCGCTCGGCCAATCAGAGCAATTCAGAGCAACGCGGACGCGCATGTTGGTTGCCTAAAGTGTTCACGCGACCTGTTAAGTGCGTTTTTCGTTCCGAGCAAAGCTGAGTCTCGGATACTTAACGCACCCAATGCTGAATGGATAGGTTCCCATACAGTATAATGGAAGGTGTAAAGTGGACAATGATATAAAACCAGTCCAGTATGACATCCACAACCATGGGTGTCATACTGGACTCCACCCTCTCCTTTCATTCCCATATAAAATCAATAACTAAATCAGCTTTTTTCCATCTCAGGAACATTTCCAGACTCCGGCCATCTCTCCCCGACTCTGTAGCAGAGATTCTTATTCACGCCTTCATCACCTCCCGTCTCGACTATGCAAACTCTGTTCTCGTAGGGCTACCCAGCAATGCCCTGAACAGGCTACAATACATCCAAAATTCGGCTGCTAGGGTTCTCACCCGCACCAAGTACTGGCACCACATCACCCCCACCCTCATCCACCTCCACTGGCTGTCAAGTCCTGCATCAATTTCAAGATCCTCCTCATCACCTACAAATCCCTTCACTCCCTTGCCCCCCGGTACCTAGCGGACCTCCTCCATCCCTACATCCCGCCCCGGAGGTTGCGGTCCTCTGACTCCAGTCTCCTCTCCATCCCCACCACCAACCTGCGGACTGTAGGTCCCAGAGCCTTCTCTGTTGCCGCACCCACCCTCTGGAACTCACTCCCTCCAAACATCCATAGTGCTACATCCCTGCACTCTTTCAAATCCCAACTCAAAACCCACCTCTTCACCAAATTTGTAAATGACTCCCTTTTTCTTTTTTTCTTTTCTTTCCTTTTTGTCTCTTGAAAGGCGCTATATAAATCTTAGATATTATTATTAAAACAATGGGTGTTGTTTTCCCCTATGGAGAACATGTTAGACACAACTCTATGTAAAACACCACAAACAGCATATAAAAAAACTATTATACATTCTTTTTTAAACTAGTATTTTTTAAATTAATATTATTATTATATATATGTAACGGATGGTATCGTGAAGCACAGTCAAGAAGGGCTGGGGTGAGTAGCGGTGCTATGGGTTAAACTCACTCTTGCACATCCTCAAAGACCGATAGACACTATTTGAGCTTCAGAACACAACGGTTGGTCAATGAGCTACATGTTGTATGTCATTCAAACTCATACTATCTTCCACTGGTCAAAATGTTCAGTTTAAAGGTGTAGTATGTAGTTGTAGGGCAGCGGTTCTCAAACTGTGGGTCGCAACCCAAAGTGGGGTTGTGTGTAGGCGCATTGGCATTTGTTCTGGCAACATATTTTGGCAAAATATGCCTCGTTTTATAAACGTGTATTGATAACATAGTTCTGTAATAAAAATGTCTAATAAATATGCATGATCAAGTTCAACAATGTGTGCTTTTATTTTGATATTCCTTAATTCCACGTTAAAATTACGCAATACATTAAGTGTGGGGTCGCCAAAAAAAAACGAAATAAAATGGGGTTGTGGTATAAAAAAGTTTGAGAACCCCTGATGTAGGGGATACGATTTCAACCCAGAGTTGTGGAAGAAGTCTATGGTATATAATAATAATAATAATAATAATAATAATAATAATAATAATAATAATAATAATAATAATAATAATAATAATAATAATAATAATAATAATAATAATAATAATAATAATAATAATAATAATAATAATAATAATAATAATAATAATAATAATAATAATAATAATAATAATAATAATAATAATAATAATAATAATAATAAAACTTTATTTGTATAGCACCTTTCATACAGAAACTGCAGCTCAAAGTGCACAACAGAAAAAAGATAAAATGAGCACATAAAGTGCAGACATATAAAAGCACAGTTTTTCACATTAGGATCTAACATCCCAACAGGCCACCTTGTTTATGGTTTGATTCAGTTTTAAAAAGTCAAATATGGTCTGTTTGGTATCCACAGTTTAAAACCTGACAGTCTTCCCTCCTGTTTGATACCCACTTTGACCCTTCGAACCTCCCACTCAGGACAAACCTCCCTCTCAGAGCACAGTTCCCTCTCTCAGGGCGCAGTTCCATCTTTCAGGGCGCAGTTCTAGGCCTGGGTCCTACACAGTATACATTACAATAAACTATGCTCAGGAAGAAACTGGGCCCCTGGGACACTGACAAGTTACCATTTTACTGTTGTTTACAACTGCATGGCCAGAAATGTTGTTTACAAATATATTTACTATTCAAAGAAGCATCTGATAGGCTTCTGTTTGATTTACAGTGCTTCCAAATTTCTTTCTTCGAATTCATGATAAAATGAGATATACTCTAATTAAAATAATTACAGTAGCAGGCTCTGCAAATGTAAACAATTATCTCTCTCAGAACTACATAGTGCACCTTTAATGTGAAACACTCAAATATCCCCTTGTCAATCCAAAGCCACTAAATGCCAACTGAATAGCTTACATTTCATGAATAATAATTGTTGTGAAGGATCAGATTAAACCGAATATGTATATTTATTTATATATATATATTTAATTGTATTTGTATATCGTTTGATATCCCCTGTATATTCCTTGTACAATATGCATTGAATATCCCCGTTTCTACTAAACAGCCCATAATAGTTTCATTCTGCCATTGGACGAGAACCTGGCGCCAGGTTGCCATACCCCTAGGTCCAAGTTCAATCGTGCCGCCTAACATGTCGAGGCAACCCCCGGTTCCGCGCAGTAATATGCCGGGCGAAATACGAATGGTACTATTTGTTCATAGCGCATATATATATGGCGCTCGTAAAGTAGAACTTTCTTTTTAGTCCAGTTCTTTACCCTCCAACAGAGTGACAGACGCAAAAGCCTCCCCACGACGCACGTGCGGTGTAGTAGGGCCTACTTGGCCCAGAATAGGCATTGAGATATCGTGTAGATTAATAGTTGAATGGTCATAGTTTGGCACCATACCGTCGAGTTGGACGTATTCTATTAAGCTAATAATAGTCTATTTATGTATGGTGCATCGTTCGGTTCGAGTTCTACAGTTATCAGTACCCTGACGTTCCTGACGTTATCTGGACGCTTATCCAGGCTGGTCAGACCCCTAGTGGTGATTGCATCCGAGGAGCTCCGGGTCAAGAGCGACTGGACCTGTATATTGGATTACTCTACCCGACGACGGCGAGCCTTCCACGGCTCTTGGATTATGCTTTGTGTGCTTTGATTATTCCATGGATAAAGGCCAACACTGTCGAGTGTTGGAATTACCCCCCGGAGAGGACTCCAGGTGAGGCGGCGCTCTACACGTGAGGTCGCACCACGTCTCTCCGTTGTGGACCGGCAGATACCGTTCCACAGAGGGTCCAGCTGTATTCGTCTGCGGCCCGAGGTTCTGTGGGCACTGTGTCCAAGACTTTGGATTCTCCCAAGACACCGTCGGCCAGATGGGATACCGCCAGCGGCTTCTCTAACCCCCCCCCCTCCTACTGTCTTACAACCAGCGGGACCCCCCCCCCCTTAGTGTATCCAGCTATAATCATTTAAGTACCATCGCTATCGTTTCCTAAATATTCCAGGTTGTATACTTACTCCCTGCGCAACCAGAGATTGGACATTCAATGTTGATTTACCTACGAATACTCATTTGCCATAAAAGTGCATATTCAATATTTCAAATCATAAATGTAATTAAGTGAATGTTGTATACACCTTTTGCTGTATTAAATATTCGATTTGGTACATTTGTGTTGGTTCGTTTCATCAGGTGGGAAAGTGTTCATCATACTTATATCTTGTACTGGGTGGCCAGAAGTTAAAGTACATGAGGTAGTGGTATTAAATATCATATCTAACAATACAGTCAGGGAATTGTACCCCTCAGCTACAATAATAATAATAATAATAATAATAATACATTCTATTTATAAAGCGCTTTTCAAAAACCCAAAGACGCTGACACATGAGCAAAACAAATGAACAGAGAAACAAAGAACCACGGGGAATAAGCAACAGTATGAATACGCAGGACATACAACCACAGGTAACAAGTAACAGATACAGAGTCCAGTAGGGGAACAGTCAGGGAAGTAAGGAAACCGAGGGGAGGGGGGGGGGGGGAAAGTAGGGAAGGGGAAAAGGAGGTGGTAGGTTGGAGGAGGGTGGTTATGGGTAGGGTAGGTTGTATGCTTGGGAGAACAGGTAGGTTTTGAGTCGGGATTTAAAGGTGGAGAGTGAGGGAGAGTCTCGGACAGTCTGAGGGAGGGTGTTCCAAAGTCTGGGTGCAGCTCGTGAAAAAGCCCGGTCACCAAAACTTTTCAGTCTGGATGACGGGACAGTGAGGGAAGCAGTGGAAGAGGACCGGAGGGAACGGGTGGGGTGGTAAGGGAGAAGGAGGTCAGTCAGGTAGGGGGGAGGGCTTGGAGGGCTTTGAAGGTGAGGAGTAGTGTTTTGAAGTTGATGCATTCCTTGATCGGGAGCCAGTGGAAGGAGTGGAGGACAGGAGTGATGTGTTCACGGGACCGGGTGTTAGTGAGGAGGCGGGCGGCTGAGTTCTGGACCATCTGCAGTTTATGGAGAAACGGGAGGTGATGCCAGTGAGGAGGGAGTTGCAATAGTCCAGGCGGGAGGAGATGAAGGCGTGTATGAGGGATTCAGCGGCAGGGGGGAGAGGCAGTGACGGATTTTGGCAATGTTGCAGAGGTGAAAGTATGATGTTTTTACAATGGAGCGGACATGGGGGTCAAATGAGAGGGTGGGGTCGAGGATGACACCGAGGTTGCGGACTAGGGGGGAAGGGGTGATGGTGGAGTCATTGATGGTAAGTGTGATGGGTCCGGATCTGGTGAGGGTGGTTTTGGTGCCGATGATGATAACCTTGTTCCTTTTACATTTAATAACTGGCGTTATCAAGTGGAGAAGTAATGTCTGAATCCATAGGTGTAGATTTAGGGGGGTTACAGGGGACATGTCCACCTCAATATTGAGAAAAGGTAAATGTAGAGGTAAACAACCCCCTCCCCAAAAGAGGTAAAACTAAACGATTTCCACCATAAATTGATGCAGAAAAGGCACAAATGAGTACAGAAAAGTACACCAGAATTCAGGAATTTAAGTGTTTGATGCTAAAAAATTCCAGGGGGAGGTGTTGAAATCAAACCTACATCTTTTTCTGAATCAATACACTCTGCATACACTTTGTTTTGCCATGGTACTGATTTGTGTAACTTTTTAAATATAATTATATAACCAACCAAAAATATGCTCACTTATGCATAATCTTCTTGGGTTTCACAAAATATAACCTTTACATGTCTTAACACATTGAGTGCCAGCAGGGGGCGCACTATTTACGTTTTGAAAAACTGAAGTTTTGGGACATTTCTAGAAAAAAATTATATTCCGCAGGAATCGCCCTTTAGTGGAATACACACAACACGTTGTCATTTTCCGGCTGATTTATGAATAGCTTTCAAATAAACGCTAGATTATCGATAGTATATGTGTACTTATGCACGCTAGAGAAGCAGGCTGAAAAATCGATTATCTATGACCTGGTCAGCGCTAACGTCATATACACACATACACACATAGGGGACACGTTGTGAAATATGTGAAAAAAACATCTGATTACCCCATGACTGGTCAAATAGATTCCTTACCTCAGATCAGATGTTCTGAAAAAATATTATTCCAATTCCTGATCGCTCTTCCAAATATCGATCGCGTTTATTGATCCAACGTTATGTACTCGAAACACATATTCCACGCTGCTAGGGTCCCCAATGAATGCAGTAGTCTCGGGTTCCATGCCTGAGAAGTAAAATGTGGAATCAAGAGTTTTCTTTTCACATGCATTTTCATTGAGTCCATTCCAATGGGTGCAATACCATCCGGGAGACGATAGGGGCGGTATTTGCCCTTTTCGAGCTCATAGACAGTCCCAATGATAACGTGAGGCTGGATTGATGAAAAATGAATGGATATCGCTAATAAAAGCAATAACGATAAAATAACGAGATTTCTCGTCATTGGCACTCAACGCATGGCGGCAAACAACGAGATATCTCATCGTTGGCACTCAATGTGTTAAAGGGGCCGCATCCCAAACTGTAACGAGAAAGCTGCGCAGACAAGAGATGGGCCACCAAGTGCTTTGAAAGACACAGGACTAAAGGTTAAAGCACCAGTGTCTCCCTGTAGATGAAGCTGAAGTGATGCACTTGAAACAGCTGCTCCGGTGACGTTTTGTTTTTTCATACAAAGAGGAATTTATGCGCATGCCGGTGGCGCACTTGAAACCTCTCAACTCCAATTTAAACTAGTGCCACGACGACAAAGATAGAACCAACTAGTGCAAACGAGTCTTTGTTGACTTATTTATCACCTATCGCGGGTTACCTTGGTATCTCTCTCGCTGCCTCTCGGCGCTTCGCTGAGCCTCGTAGTTTATTTATGCCGCGTCTCATGATTTATTAAAAACTCAGTCAGTGGGGCAGGAGAGAGCATACAGGGGAGCCGAGGCGGCAGGCTGCTCAGGGTTCTTCTCCCCACGTGCCAAGTGGGGCTCCTTCTCTCTCCTCGCGCCGCGCGCCAAAAGCCCGGGGAGGCAGGAAGACAAAGGGAGAGAGTGGTCGGGGAGTTGCCAGTGAGTGTCAGCCTTCAAAGAGCTGCTCCCGTCTCACATTAGAGAGGGGCTGGGGAGTCTGACTGTATCCCTTTTTAGATATGCTTTTGTTCTCCTTGAGGGGATCTCACTGGCTTCAAATCAGATAAGAAGCCGAGCACATGTCTATGCCAGACGGACAAAGGGCTAAATCTCATCTGGTGCAGAATGTGAAAATTTTAAACATCGAGAGCATGTGTATATAAGTCCAACAGTCTTTTGTTTAACATTAGGCGGCCAATGTCATTTGGTAAAGTAACAGTGAAGGTGTGTAATTTTGCTGGTGGGTGATTTTCTAAAGTCGTGGTGCAAACAAAGGTAGTGAGTCACTCAGCTACTTCTAGGTCACTACTCCTGACTCCTCCACTTGTCATTTTAAGTGGAAGAACTATCTTTCAATACATCTTGCTTGATCCACATACTACAGGCCATCTGCAATATATATATATACACACACATATATATATATATATAATTCATACATATTTATATGTGTGTGTGTGTATATATACTTCACTGTTAACTACACTGTGAACTGAATGTGCAATACTCTGTCTCTGTCACTCGTGCTACTTTATTTATCTTTTTTAAGATTCTTTATTTTAGCATTAGTTTAGTTTAGCATTCGTTTTTCTTAATATTTTTAATTCTAGTTTAAGTCTATATCTTGTGATTCTGTGTGAAGGGGAGGACCAGCGAAGTACGATTTTCATTGTACGGTGTTTAACTGTGCATATGACAAATAAATATCTTGAATCTTGAATCTTCAATATATGACTTATATATACTTATATATAAAGTCATACATTTTGTGGACTATAGTTATAAAAAGGCAACAACCACTTAAACTGGACCGTAGCTATGACGGGGCCTTAATGCCTTTTCGCAACAAAAGAGCCGTGAGCACACTTGACCTCCACAATTCATTTTTGAACGCCTCGCTCATTCCACAGAGAGGCAGCCCATTGTTCCATAGGACAGGAAGACCAACAAACCGTAATGAAAATTCCCAAATATTCCCAAAACATCAATGAGAAACGAGAGACCCTCCGGTAACCCCTCATAGGAATGTCACAGGGCTTGTCTGACAGAGGCGAGGGGAGGGGGCAGGGTGATGGGAGAAATGAGACCACCCAAAGCTGGAGTGCTGACGAAGATGCCAGCGTTCCCACTGCGGTCCCAGGGAGACCTGGAAAGAGCAACCGTGGGAAGGGAGATGGTGCGTGTTAAAGGGGCACTTCACCAGAGAGACAGCCATTCATTTTGCACATAATCTCACACATAACCCAAGGCTCTGCACACATTCATTTAGTTTGACAGTTATTGAGAGTTACCGAATTTCAATATCTCCCGTGATGTCATCAGAGGACACTGAATCCTTGTGTTAAGTACAGTTCAATGAAATGATGTAGATGAAATAATAGAGATAAGGATTGCAATATGGATAGTTGTTTTTTCATCTATCTTATTTGATTGAGCTGTAATTAACACAGCTCAAGGATTCAGTGTCCTCTGATGACATCATGGGAGGAGATATTCAAACTCATCAACTCTCAATAACTGTCAAACTAAATGAATGTGTGCTAAACTGTTTAGAGCCATAGGATATGTGTGAGATTAAAATAAATCAGCGTTGTTTTTTGGTGAAGTGCCCCTTTAAACATGCACAGTGTTTTGTATTGTTACATCAAACTAAGATATAATCTGTGATGCTGTCAAACAGCGACCTCTAGGCAAAAGAGCCCCGCTTGGTGTTACACTGTCTTTACATTTTTTGTTTTGGTCTGATGTGTGGGTTGGAGATGAGTGGGGATAGGGGAGGCATTGCTACACCTCAGGCTCCGCCAAGACAGGTCTGGAGAAATACACAGTGTAAGAAGTTCTAAGAACACACACAACAGAACAAAAATGTAAACAAAGCGCAATACCAAGTGGGACTTGGTATTACAGATTCTACCTTTAAGTTTGAGTAAGGAGTAAGGAGTACTTGTACAGTCTAGAAAATAGCTCTAGTAAAAGTACTGTAAAAACTTGTTCCCAAATAATAATAAAAATATATATTGATTTGTTATTTTGCCATAGTCCTAATGTTTTGACATGCCGTTATCAGCTCAACGTTAGGGGACAGTGCTGTTTTAATCAACTCGACACAGCTCATGTGATTTATGGAAGGTAGTGTCCAGAATAACTCTGTTTTACTGCAAATCTGTGACTTACTCATTGTAACCATTATTCTTCTGTCTAGATATTAAACTAGGAGTACATTATTAGAAAGCTATTTGAGTAGTAAAAGTGACAAACCTTCATGCTATTCAAATTAATGTTGTGTGTATAACTCCCCTCTTTGTTAATCACAGCACCATGACATCTTTCACCCATAAACTAAACACACTGGGCCAATAAGAGAGTGTATGATTTGCACTAGATGCATTGTCAAAAAGGGGGTAAAAAAAACAGTAGCTAGAGTAGTTAATAACTTATTTCCCACCTCTGATCACAAATGTATGTGATGACCAAGATGATGAATTCACTTCAATCAATTCACTCAAATAAAATAAAATAAAAATGTAATTAACTTCAGTTCAGTTCAGTTCAGTTCAATTCAATTCAATTCAATTCAATTCAATTCAATTCCTTTTGTGATGCAGATGTGTAGAGGTCGGGTGCTCACTTGAGCTTGATGCAATAATGCATCCCTCAGATTCAACTGGGATATCCGACACTTTCAATTGGTTTGCCAAATGATGTTTAATATTTGATCGGAAGAGTGTCTGAAAGAGAATATTCAGAATCTTAAATTTAATGTGATTACATAATCTTTTAAAATCTGTTTTTATTTTTTTGCCACACATGTGTAACCGGTCTTATTTGACATGCCCTGAGTGGGAGTTGAACCCCGGTCTTGCGCGCCGCGGGCTGCATCACAGACCACTATACCAAGAGGTGAATTCACTTCTTGTTAATGGGTCTGGATGCCTTGTCTAGCACAGTCTCTGGAGCGTAACAGAAAGAAGCATTTTGTATAAAAGTATTCTGTACTTCTGTATGACAACTAATAAAGAAACTTGAACTTGAACTTGAACTCTGAGGAGTGAGTTTTACTTGCAGTACCGCTTAACGTCCACAGCCACTTCACTATACACAGTCCATCGTGACTGTGGATAGACACGCGGTACCTCCGTTATATTTCGTTATAGCTTTGCGCTCTGCTCTATTGGAACTGTCCCTTTAATCATATGCTATCATGAAAACATGAAAACCACATGCACGCTCCTCACCTGCCTGGCCACGCCCACATCCGCTCATACATAAGCGGGGCCATGGCCATACTACCAGCTCCTTCCCTACTTTCACCACCGTGAAGTCCGTGTATAGCACCTCTTCAAGTTCAGTGCTTAAAGTAGTTAGTTTAGTTATAGGAGCTGTG
This sequence comes from Notolepis coatsorum, assembly GCF_963971535.1. NCBI lineage: Eukaryota > Metazoa > Chordata > Actinopteri > Aulopiformes > Paralepididae > Notolepis > Notolepis coatsorum. The sequence continues at coordinate 48,478,265 of NC_140176.1, read as the reverse complement.
TTGGCATTGTCTTTTGTTTTTCCCTCTCTCACTAATTTACGGGAGAAAGAAAGGATAATGTCGTCACCACCGGAGAGTCTAGAGGATTATTCTGACCTCCGCCGGCGCTTCACATTCGGGCTTCCTCGGGGCGTAGTGGGGCTTTCCGGCTCCACGTTTGTGGCAGGCAGGTGAGCCTCAGCGCCGCCCAGAGGGGAGTGCGTGTCGCTGAGCAGTTCCCCCGCCAGCGCTGCTCTCCGGCTGTGCAGCTGGATGCTATTCCGACGGCCTCTGGTGGGTGGTGTCTTGGGGCGCGGGCTCTCCGCCTCTGCTTGCTCACGTCAATTGGCGGTGAGCGGCGGGGGCGGATGGTATAAACGGATGTGTCAGTTGTGCAGGGTCGGCTGCTCAGGCATACGGCCCAGCAGAACAGCCGGCTCCAGGCGAGGATTCCTCCATTACCTCTCCATCACGTCCGAGATACAGTAACTGGCTGTTAGCCTGTAGCTAACCATTAGCCGGTAGCTAAACCGTTGGCCTATGGCCGGCTGTTAGCCTGTAGCCTGGCCGTTAGCTTGTAGCTAGCCGTTAGCCGGTAACGTCCTATGGACAATTGGGATTGCATGGAGGGGACGGGGAGTTCTTAATAATAATAGATCAAATTTATATAACGCCTTTTATAGAACCCAAGGTCGCTTCACAATCAGGACAAAAAATAGGGCAAGGAAAATAGGGGGGGGGGGGGAAAGGGGGGATGAGGGAAGGTAAGGGATAATGGACCTAATCTAATCTAAACTAACTGGTGGGGAAAGCCTTGGTGAAGAGGTGTGTTTTTAGAGCGGATTTGAAGGTGTCCAGGGTTGGGGCGTTGCGGATTTCTGGGGGGAGAAAGTTCCAGAGGGTAGGGGACGCCACGCTGAAGGCTCTGTCCCCAAAAGTCCGTAACCTGGTGCGAGGGATGGAGAGGAGACCTAGATCAGAGGATCGTAGGTTCCGGGATGGAGTGTACTGGTGGAGGAGATCAGACAGGTATCGGGGGGCGAGGGCATGGAGGGATTTGTAGGTGAGGAGCAGGAGCTTGAAGGTGATGCGGAACTTGACTGGAAGCCAGTGGAGGTGGATGAGGGTGGGGGTGATGTGCTGCCAGGGCTTGGTGTGAGTGAGAACCCTGGCAGCTGAGTTCTGAACATACTGGAGCCTGTCCAGGGCTTTGCTGGGTACCCCGAACAGGACTTCATTACAGTAGTCCAACCGGGAGGTGATGAATGAGTGGATCAGGGTCTCAGCCACAGAGTATGTGGGGCGGCGTGGCTCAGGGGTAGAGCGGGTCGTCCAATGATCGAAGGGTTGGTGGTTCGAATCCCGCTCAAGCCCATGTCCATCCCACTGCCGTTGTGTCCTTGGGCAAGACACTTAACCTACTTGCCTCGTATGAATGTGTATGCATGTGAATGAATGTTGGTGGTGGTCGGAGGGGCCGTAGGTGATGATTATTCGCCACGCTTCCGTGAGTCTGCCTCAGGGCAGCTCTGGCTGCAATTGTAGCTTACCACCACCGGTATGACTGTGTATGAACGAATAATGGACTCTGTAAGCGCTCTGGGGTCACTGGGGTGTCATGAAGAGCGCTATATAAATCCAATCCATTATTATTATTATTAGTCTGAGAGTGAGGGTCGGAGACGGGAGATGTTTTTGAGGTGGTAGAAGGCAGACTTGGTGACGGATTTGATGTGGGAGTGAAATGAAAGTGTCGAGTCAAGGGTGACACCCAGGTTACGGACTTCGAGAGACGGAGAGATGGAACAGCCGTCAACGTGGAGGAGGAGATCTCCAACCTTCCCGAGCAGTGCCTTGGGGGCTCTGTCTTTTTGCTATTGAGTTTCAGTAATTTGGTTGACATCCAGGTTTTTATGGCATGGAGGCACGCCTCTAACTCACCAGCGTGAGGAGGCGGATGAAACGCCTGAACCACAATATCCCTGGAGCGAAAAGAGCTCCGGATATTTTTTGGCACGAAGACTGTATTAGGCGTCAGAGTTGCACCGCTATTGACACGAATAGACAGGCACTCAGGCCGCACCGAGAGAGCACAGAGCTCACCCACGCACTTAGCGGAGGTGATGGCCAGCAGGAACGCAGTCTTGAAGACAGCTGTTCCAAGGTGCCTGCTCAAGAGGCTCAAATGGGGCCTCGGACAACCGGCCGAGGACCAATTGAAGGTCCCAACTCGGAGACAGAGAATGTTTCACCGGCTTAAGGCACCGAGCGCCAAGCAGGAAACGCTTCACAAGAGGGTGGCCTTACATACGCCACCTACCCGCGTAAACCGCGATAGTGGAGGGAGCATGCGCGTTCCGGATGGTGTCACCACAGAAGGATCCATCCTCTCCAGACTCACCCTCTCACCAGCCAAACCATCCGCGGCTGGTCCAGCACAGGGAACTAACACAGAGACCTGTGCGCTTGAGAGAGGGCCCGCGATGACCAAGGAACAGGCCACGGCGGGGCTAACAAGAGCTGGATCAGGACCGGGAACCACACAGCTGCGCCCCGGTCCGGCGCAATCAGGATCAAGGTCCTGCGCTCCTCAACGTACCCGCTCCAACAACTGACCTAACAGATGTATGGGGGGAAAGAATCCCAGGCGGCCACGGCATCGGTCCCAGACCTGCCTGACTATGTCCGGACGTAATCCCCACTCGTCAGGGTGAGGACCGCCCCGCGACATCACACCTGTACCCACATTCACCCTGCCGGGGATGTGGAGAGCCCTCAGGCTGCGCAGATGGAGAACGCCCATAGCCAGCCACCCGCCGCCCGGTGCAGACGGGGGGAGCGTACTCCTCCCTGTTTGTCGATATACAATGCTGACGTCGTATTTTCCGTCCTGATCAAACAATGTTTGAGGACCAGAAGGACCGCCTTCAATACCAACACATTGAACGTAGCGCAGACCGGGCAGCATGGCTTGCCAGCTGCCCCCTACTGCGTTGGCCCGACGTGTCTCCAGCGAGGGAGGCGTCGGTGAAAAACGTGACGTGTGACAGCCTACTGCCGATGGGGACCCCCCTGGTGAGGACCCCAGGCCCTCCCCAGGGGGCGAGGTCCCCCAGTACTGACACGAGAACCTTAGCCGCTTCCACTTGCCTCTCACTGGGTCTATTTCCATACTGGAAAAGAACCACCTCCGTAACCTCCTCCTGGGGTGACAAGGAGGCCAAGAGGGACCACGGAATGAGCAGATGCCATCATACCGAGCAGGCGTATCACAGACAGCGCCGTAACCGTCCTAGGACGGAACCTCCCGAGCGTGTCGACAACACGCTCTGAGAGGGATGCCCATAGCACTCCATCCGTTGACTGGGAAGAGGAGTACTCTACTTCCAGTCTACAGCAAACCCCAGGCTGGTAGGAATTCCACCACCTGCCTGGTATGAGACCTGACGATTCACCTTGACCGCCAAGGACCAGAACGTCGTCAGGGCAGAATACACTACGTAACCCCTGACGACGCAGAGGCCCCAGTGCGGCCTCCACGCACTTGGTGAAGATGCGGGGAGCCAGAGAAAAGCCGAACGGCAGCCTCTGGTACTCATACGCTAAACCCTGCAAAGGAAGCGTAGGTAAGCCCTAGGATGGATGATCGGGGATGCGAATACGCATCCTACAGGTCTATGGAGGAGAACCAGGCCCCCACCTGACAGTGTTCAACAGGTAGGAGACGATCCAAAAAATGCTGAACCTTCCCATGGGACAGGTCCAGCATGGGTCTGACACCTCCCCTCCTGCTTTCTCGGGCACCAGAGAATACCGGGAGGAAAACGCCACGACGATGGCTTGCTTCGTCCACAGAGATTGGATCTCGTTGACCAGAGCTGTGTCTGCTTGTGATCCTGACAATAGGGTCTGTACCAAACCTGAAAACGGGTGGGGTTATGTAAATACAAGTCCTTGCCTCAGCGTTCTCTCCATCCACTTAGACATATGGCACTGCTGAAGCCATATGTGATGATACTCCAAGAGCGCACCCGCCGCCATTCGGCGCTGGTCCGCAAGGAACTGTAGATAGGCGGCCCGGTCCCTCCCACTGTGCGTAGCCAACTCTGAACCCGCCAACCGTGCTGGCAGGGCGTTCCGTGGAATCGGGACAACGGTCCCTGATACAACCCACGAGGCAATCGCACCCAAGGGGGGACCCCGACAGAAAGGGCCGGTTTGATACGGGGGAAGCTGACATCAAACTAGGTGACAAAAGCTCCCCCACTGAACACCCCTCCAGAACATGCTGAGGAGTTGTTCTGCAGCTGGACATGCAAGGTGTGAGGCCCCCATGGGTTCCTACACACCGTAGCCCTGCAGTGATATTACTACCACCCAAATCACGTGCGCCTGCGAGACCACTGCAAATCTTTCAGGAGTGGGAGGCACCAACATGATACCCGGCCTGGCGAAGGCGAGGTCGGGGAAGCCCGCACTGTTTGCCTCAAAAAAAGGTCTCGAGCCCCCCTGCTGACAGACATAACACCAGGCTCAACCAAACACAGCTTATGGTGTGGGAGCCACTTGACAGCACAACATTCTCATGGACAGACCCAGGCTCAGCCATCAACTGGGTGTCAGCCCCTGTCCCAATGAGAAGCGAAACGTGGGGCTGCATGCGCTTCAACGAAGGCTCGCGGCCCGCAGCCAAAGGAAACAAATCAGAGCCCCTTTTCAGCTGGTGTTGGGGGAGGGAGTGATCGGAGAGCGGGCTGCTCATGGCAGGATGGCGACGGTTTCTCAGGCCGTGCTCATCCAATATGGCCGATCCCTCGGCCGCCAAGGCTGTCGGCCTTGTGGACACCTGTTGACTCAACTCCCAGGGTACCTCTGGCGGGGGAAACATGGCTGCCTGTCGAGGGCCTCGCCACAGCCGCTGGCGAGGCCGTGCTCTCACCTCTGGCTGCACGGCGTGAGGCGGTGTGGGGCCTAGGTCCAATACCGCCTGCGCTCCAGCGGAAGACCAAGATCCTCTGCGGAGAGGGGAGCCCTGAGGAGGGAACATTTCTTTTCAACTTCTCACCCCATCAAAGGGAGACTAATCCAACCAAGATGTCTGTAAACAAGCGTTGACAGCATCCTAGCCCTCCCTGCGGTTATAGCTTGCGGCTAGTTCAAAGCTAATAATGTCAACAACCTTGCGCGATGTTTCGACGTCGGCTGGCCCTCATGGCCCCGCCACCAGACACCATTTTTGACAGAAAAAAACAGCAATGCGAACAAAGTCACTAATTGCTGCTAATTCTATACCGTGGCGGTATAGGCTTTAACAGCCCACCAGCCACCCGCCGGGCCGACCCACCTCATGGCGTCGGCCGGGCGGGGCACTGTTTCAACATGCCAGAGGCAAAGGACTGATGCCACCTGCTTCATAAACACTGAGCACCAGCGGTGGTTGCAACCAGCAACCTCCACTGTGGTGTGCATCCATGAAGGGGTTAATGAATAAATGAACTAAAAACACCACCAATACACTGTAGAATGGGCTAGCCCATACACACAATGTTACGGGGATGCGGACCAGAGAACCCAGTCCCGCATACCATTCATAATATTCACAACAAGCACACCAGCCCTAGACCTCAGCCCATTCACCCATGAACAGGTAAACAAGCCCGCGCAATACTCCCAACAGTAAACACCGATTGACCGTCAGCATGAATGGTTTAGAGGAGGGAAGACTTTATACAGACATCCCTCAGCGGGGAATCAAAATAGAAACAGTAACCCAGAAAATAGCATAGCGTTAGCCGCGCGCTCCAGGATAGCCTGGAAAACGTCCAATTCAGAGGGACGTTTACCCAGACATCTTGCCCCTTGCGCCGATACACAACTCGGTTGTCTAACAGAACAACAAGCAGCATTACTAACACCAGCGTTAATGCCTAGTGGCGCAGATCCTACCTGAGTGTGAGTTAGCTCAATAGCTACACATCACACGTCGTCCCTCTGTCTGCTGTCAACAAGACGAGGAAACCCCAGTACAGACTCGATGCGGAGATGCATCGAAATGCATCCAGCTGCAGAGTCGCAGAACCCATATGAGCGCCGTTGCAACATGCCGAAGATTCCAGGGGCTGGAAAATATCCGGCATTGTTCAATTTATCTTTACACTTCATAAACGCTAGTTACATAGGGTGCAAAGCATCCCCCATGATGGAAAACGAAAAAGAGGAAGGGCGAGTGGTGACCACGCCCGGTGTCTTATAGTAAGCCACTGGGGCGGGGCCTGGTCAAGTGCAAGGGTGTTTTGTTTTCGTTCATGTAGTACAGTAGGTACAGGAGATGAGGTATATCTCGATATGGCATAAGAGCGGGACGCGATGCCAGTACGAGTATATAACTGAAATATGCTTGGTTGCTGTTGTGTATAACTTGCAAGGCCTGTGTTCTAGCACTTAGCCAGGGGCTTACATGTATGTCCTTTCTCTCTACCTAAGCCAGTGTTTTTTCTTACGTGGTAAGAGTGAACTTGACGGCTTCATTGTATGATGAGGGTTGTGTGTGTTTCATGAAATACGTTTTTAGGTTCAAACGTAGCATTTGAGTCCGCAACTGGTGTGCTATTGTTAGCTTACAGAGTTGTACATATGTAGCATGTGAACCAAGGACTTTTTGAGTCCCTCTCTTCAGTCTGTTATTTTTTCTTTGCTTAAGGGTAAAGGTAAAAAATAGCGGTTGGCAAGTTTTTTTCACACATAAGCCAGAGCCGTGGATAAAACCCGTTTTTTTACACAAACAAGGTTATCGGCTGAGGTTGGCATGCATGATGTAAAGCTTTTACTCTACAGGTAAGTATGTGCTTTCATGTAGCGCGCTATGCAACTGGTGTCATGGCTCTGCGTTTTTATGGCGTCGTATCAGGGGTGAGGTGTTGAGGGGGGTGGACAGGATAAACCTCCCCCCCGGATATAGTTATATCCTTTACGAAACTGATTGGCCGAGAGGTTGTGCCTTACTGCCTTTCTACCTATCAGTCTCCCTGACGAGGGTGTTCTCTCTCTCGTCACAGGGAGGGGGGGGGGGGGGATTTCCCTGTCTCCCACACCAAATTAGGATAGGTGGGACACAGGATTCCCCCAGCCATTTGAAGACCCTTCAAGGCCCTCGACCTAGCATACCGTGCGGCAAAGGGAACCGCTCCCGCCTACCTCCGGTCAATGGTCTCTAACTACACACCCTCAAGACCCCTACGCTCTGCATCTTCTGGCCGCCTCAGACCTACTCCTATCCAAGCTCCCGGAGGGTCATCAAAGAGAAGCCGCCTATTCTCAGTCCTTGCCCCACAATGGTGGAATGAACTACCCATCCCAGTTAGGACAGCCGAATCCCGTCCAATCTTTCGCCGTCGACTAAAGACTCACTTCTTCAACCATTATCTGAAATGATTAATAAAAAAATAAATAAAAAATATCTAACCCTGACTAACCTTACTGTCATGCACTTGTCCTAATAAACTAACCTACACTATAACACGCAACACTTTGATGAACATTGTTACTCAGCTGATAGAGTTGTACCCTTCTTGCTGTCTTGTCGTACAAAAGTCGCTTTGGATAAAAGCGTCAGCTAAATGACTAAATGTAAAATGTAAATGAAGACGTCACAGATGCGTTTTCTTATTGGCCAAGAGACATGTCCGTGAGTTACAGGGCCTGTGCTACAGACCGCTGTCATTGTAAAGGATAGATGATGCAATGCAGTCGAGACTATTGGTTCTTCTGCTCTGCTCCCTACCAGTAGTGTATATTGGGCCATTTTGAGTTTTCAGAGCCTCCCCAGAGAGTTTCAGAGCCTCCTCAGAGAGTTTCAGAGTATCCTCCTCAGGGAGTTTCAGAGCCTCCTCAGAGAGTTTCAGAGCCTCCTCCCCAGAGAGTTTCACAGCCTCCTCCTCAGAGAGTTTCAGAGCCTCCTCCTCAGGGAGTTTCAGAGCCTCCTCAGAGAGTTTCAGAGCCTCCCTCTCAGTGAGAGAGCCTCCTCAGAGGAGCCTTCTCCTCAGAGAGTCTTAGTCTACTTAGTCCAATTGTTACATGAACCTTTTTCAATTGTTTTACTCACGTTGAGGTCTCTCTGGGAAAACCGCTGTCTTCCCCTCTTACATAAAGAGCAGAATTGACTTTTTTTTTTATTCCCAGGCTTGTCGTATGAGAGCCCGTTTCTGTGTCTCTAGTAGACCGGTTTCCTGCTGCTCGTCCCAGACAGCAAGGAAAAAACATTGTGGGGCTCTTTCTTGTTAGAAATTCGCCGTCACTGTTCTCGGGTCCTTACGAGCTTACACGCTGTTTCATGAATCAGCGTTTGGTCTTACGAGACCAATCAGCGCTGGCCCAGGGTGTTTTTCAATGATTGAATCCGCTCTTTGGGACCGGCGCGCCTTGGTTGCCCAACATCATAAAAACTGCATTTTTTTAGGCGGTCGGCTGTGAATTTTTTTTTTATCTCTACCGAGCGCCAATGCACTAGGTTAGACTCGAGGACTCGCATACATCTCCGGGGGGAGATGATGGAGTAGATCAAACATTGGCAGGGGGGTTTCACGCCCGTTAGGTGGGCCACCGGGAGCGGTGCGTTCACATACTGACCGTCTTGGTGGCGCCTCCTGTGATGTTTTGGATCGACACGCGTACCTACCCCCTCTTAGGACTGGGGGCGGCGGCATGACAAGGGCACGGATCAGTTTAACCCGTTGTCCGCCGGGGCGCAGACAAGTTCTGGTACTCCGAAGGACCCTGAGCTTTTCCGGGGGGAAAATGCCTGGGCGGGCCGGATGTTACAGGGGTTGATGTCATGAATGTGTGTGTCATATAGATTATAGATAGTCACTACGAGTTGCCCTTAACAGTGATGTGCATTGGTCCATACTGTGTTGTACCTTTTTGCACAATGTTAGGTGGGTTGGTCCTTCTCCATTCGTTTTCACCCCTCCCTCCCTGCTAAGCCGGGGATGGGAGGGGGCTGTCGGGAAGGTTGCTTCTGTCAACTCCTCTATGCATCCCTGTGTAGGTCCCGGTCGTCCAGGCCCAGGTCGGGCCTTGCCCTTGTTGACCTGTTGGCCTGGGTTAACCCTTTTTAAACCTGAAACGCCTTGAACTGCATTGTATAGCCTATGTATACGCGCAGTTATGTTTCCGGGGTTTCTTAATGGGTTAAGGGAGCAACCATTTTCTGTTAATAAACATAGGGGGGTGGTTGTCTCCCCGGTGTGTTGGTAGCAGAGTCGACTCTCTGGTTGCGCCCGGGTCTGAACCTGGGTGCCAGAGATTATGCCCCTGCATGTTTCGTGACGTCTGCCAATTGTGTCAAACTCTTTCTCTGAACCTCGAACCCGCAGGATTAATAAATTGGCAGGGTCAGGGTTCGTGGTGGAATCTGTTCGCTGGCGGAGTTGGCTAACTCCGACTCCGCAAGGTTCGTGGCCCCATGAGATTGTGACATGTTGCACAGCATACCGAACACCCTTTCCGCCGGGATACTGTTCTTACAGTAAGCCCCTTAGGCGCCTGTCTAGTCCGCAGTGCTCCGGGCGCAGGTCGAGTTCTGCTCTTAAGACCTGTCGACCTGGATTGAGGGATCAACCTCCTTGGAGGGTTGTCTCCCCGGTGCACCAGCTGGCCCCACGACATTGTGGGGGGGAAGCCTCCGTGGAGCGCTTCGGAGTGGCATGCCAGGGGGAGAAGGCCCTTCACCTATTTTAGGCCCTGTCCGATACGCTGGCGATGTGGGGGGTGGTGTCACCAGTGACCATCTGGTGGGGTCTCGATGCCGCGGCCTCGTTGACCTCGCCAGGCCCCTTTTTCAGGGGGTCCTGACCCCCGGGATGTGGCATGGGGCTGGGGCCTCCTCCGCGCCCCGCTGCTATGGCCTTGCCACAGGGTTGGGGCTTTTTGACCCCAACCCCGCGATGTTGGGGGCTGTGACGTTTTTTTGGCTTCACATCCGTTCCCTGGTGGCGTGCGGGATGCACGTCCGAGTAGTCGCAGGCCCTTCTATACGAAAGTAAGTCCCACGGTCTGCTCACCCTGTGCGTTTGAGGTACTGTTCCCTCTTCGCACAGTTCAGGTCCGGTCTCCCTCCCGCCCCCTCACTAGGGGGAGCGGGGGGGTCCGGATCCTCCCCGGTATTCTGATGGTTGTAGGGGACCTCAGCGGGTACATCTGTCGGGCTTTCCGCTCTGCTCCACTCTTGTGTTCCAATAGAGCAGAGCGCAAAGCTATAATGAAATATAACGAAGGTTATCCTATAACCATAGTTATATGAGTATAGCGAGCGCTCTGCTCTGACTCACTGAGGACCCCACGTGTCTTCCGTTTCAGCGGTGAAAACTGGGGAAGGAGCTGGTAGTATGGCCATGGCCCCCGCTTATGTATGAGCGGATGTGGGCGTGGCCAGGCAGGTGAGGAGCGTGCATGTGGTTGAAAGTTTTCATGATAGCATATGATTAAAGGGACAGTTCCAATAGAGCAGAGCGCTTGCTATACTCATATAACTAGGGTTATAGGATAACCTTCATTACACATGCTGCATAATTGCTCTGATAAATGTTACATACGTCCTGAAACAGGGTCGGATTGTGTGATTTACAAACCACAAGCCAATGACTTTTGGTCGGCTCTTGGACACTCCAAACATGTCTGAAGAGGCAGCAAGCGAACAACTCACTTATTTTACAAGCTGTTGCAGTTCAGCAGGTTACAAGGGAGTCAATTATTACTTCTCAGATTACCATACATTTTTTCTTTCTTTCTTTCTTTCTTTCTTTCTTTCTTTCTTTCTTTCTTTCTTTCTTTCTTTCTTTCTTTCTTTCTTTCTTTCTTTCTTTCTTTCTTTCTTTCTTTCTTTCTTTCTTTCTTTCTTTCTTTCTTTCTCCTCTCATCCTGTCTCATATGGTTTCATCTCATCTCTTCTCACCTTGTCTCGTCTCATCTCTTCTCATCTCGTCTCACCTTGTCTCACCTTGTCTCATCTCTTCTCTTCCCATCTCATCTTGTCTCATGTCGTCTCATCTTATCTCTTCTCATCTCGTCTCACCTTGTCCCATCTCTTCTCTTCTCATCTAGTCTCATCTCATCTCTTCTCAGCTTGTCTTGTCTCATCTCTTCTCACCTTGTCTCGTCTCATCTCATCTCTTCTCAGCTTGTCTCGTCTCATCTCTTCTCACCTTGTCTCATCTTGTCTCATCTCTTCTCATCTTATCTCGTCTCATCTCATCTCTTCTCACCTTATCTCGTCTAATCTCATCTCTTCTCACCTTGTCTCGTCTCATCTCTTCTCACCCTGTCTCGTCTCGTCTCATCTCATCTCTTCTCACCTTATCTCGTCTCATCTCATCTCTTCTCACTGTGTCTCTTCTCACCTTGTCTCGTCTCGTCTCATCTCATCTCTTCTCACCTTGTCTCGTCTCGTCTCATCTCATCTCTTCTCACCTTATCTCGTCTCATCTCATCTCTTCTCACCTTGTCTCGTCTCATCTCATCTCTTCTCACCTTGTCTCGTCTCATCTCATCTCTTCTCACCTTGTCTCTTCTCACCTTGTCTCGTCTCATCTTTTCTCACCTTGTCTCGTCTAATCTCATCTCTTCTCACCTTGTCTCGTCTCATCTCTTCTCACCTTGTCTCGTCTCATCTCATCTCTTCTCACCTTGTCTCGTCTCATCTCTTCTCATCTCATCTCATCTTGTCTCATCTCTTCTCATCTCATCTCATGGGGCGGCCCGCGGGGGTGGCATTCCCGTCGCCGTGCATGGCGGTGTGAGTGGCGCGTGGGCTGTTTGTGTTTTCCTTCGGTCATGACGTGCTTTATCAGGGTGTGTGTCTTGGATGGGGATGTGGTAGGGATTGATGTGTGGGGTGTTTGGGGGACTGGCTGTTCCGGGTGGGTTCACATGCCTTCGAGCAACATTGTACTATTGTATTTATGTTATGCTATTTTTATGTCTGCACGTTTACGTTGCACTACTTTTATTGTCTTTTATACCTTCTTATGTCTGCAATTTATCCATAGTTTATTATTCTGTCAATTGTTTGCTGATTTTATGCCTATGTTAATTTTATACTAATTGCTGTGGTGCACTCTGGACTGTGATATAGATAGTTATTCATATTTAATATTATTATATTGTAAAAATGCATTGAAATGTCTGTAAAGTCTCAACAACATTGAAGATTATTGACCTCAATTGTCCTTTCGAGAATAAATAAAGGTTTGAATTTAATCTCTTCTCATCTCTTGTTATCTCATCTCATCTTGTCTCTTCTCATCTCTTGTTGTCTCATCTCTTCTCTTTTCATCTCTTCTCATCTCATTTCTTACATTTTTGTCTCTCTCTCTTTCTTTCTTTCTTTCTTTCTTTTGTTCTTTCTTTCTTTCCTTCCTTCCTTGCCTGCCTCATATCGCAGCTCATTAGGCATCAGAGATACTCTGCAAATTGCAAATAACAAACCATCTTCAAAAGTAATTTCATCTTCTAGCTACATTATAGAGTCTTGGGATCTTATTCTTGTTTAAACAAGAGAGGGGAAAAGATCTGCCAACGACGGTGAGACAGCTTCACTTGCTTCAAATACAACTGAGCCTGTTTCAAGAGATTCCCATTAACAAATTTGTCTGCATGTTGAAATGAAAGGGATAAGTGAGGTGCTCGTTTTGAGAACATACTCTAAATGAAACCAAATTGTCCTGAACCGAGTGAAAGAACCTCTCTCCACTCAGCTTTTCCACTTATTTAAAAAACCCTACGATTTTAACACACAATACAAGAAGAAGTGACCCACTGAGAAGGCTTTTGCGGCGTATAGTAGTGTAGCCACTCAGTAGCTCATGACACATTTTGATTGAGTGCTTCTTGAAAGCAGGTGAGAGGTGACGGTGCTCATGTCTTCATTAAAATAGCAAACTTGGTTGTAGGCTGACGTTCATTCCGGCAGAACAATACCCCAGAGAGACCATCTTTGGCTGACTGGGGTGCTTGTTCTGTCCTCGTATATGAATGTTGAAGGGTCTCCTCCCTTTGATCTGTGTGGATGAAGAGGCATCAAAGGAAGCGTGGGAGGGGCTGAGGCACATGTGTGTGTGTGTGTATGTGTAAAGGGTTGGGATGTAATGTAGTCATTGAGGAAACGATACAGAGCTCGAACAACCTGCCAGGTCTGTCAGGTCTGTGAGAATTGCTACAATAACATATCGGTAATGACCAGTTATTATCGTTAAGGCCGCCATTACGACTTACCTTGAATGTCACAGTGTTTGAATGTTGCATTTGTAAAGGCCCTGCAATGGACTATGATTGAAGGAGGCTGCCGGTGCGCTGCATAATGCAGAGTGGGAGGAGGGGAGGGAGTGCTTTGCATTGATATTCACATTTCCTCATCTGTCATTTCTCAGCATGTTAACACTCTCCATGTCATTACCGTTTCCTCCATACGTGGGTGATAAGGCAGTGCTGGGAACTACAACCCCTGATCCATTCAATGCATGTTTACACTTGGAGTGGCACACCGGAATGTGATTTATCATTCACAGTTATGCAACAATAATAATAATAATAATAATAATAATAATAATAATAATAATAATAATAATAATAATAATAATAATAATAATAATAATAATAATAATAATAATAATAATAATAATAATAATAATAATAATAATAATAATAATAATAATAATAATAATAATAATAATAATAATAATAATAATAATAATAATAATAATAATAATAATAATAATAATAATGGTGATGATGATGATGGTGATGATGATAATTCTCACTCTTGAATTTTGACGTAATTTTGTTGCCATTCTGTTGTATTTCCACCTGATGACAATCCATATTACATAATCATACCTGCTGTTATTTTTGGTATTGTACACCGGGAACACTTTATATATAAGAGACTGTAAGTCACTGGTGGCTCCAGTCAGCTGCAAGGGCCTGAGTTGGATTTCCAATTGATGGGAGTCATATAGTATGTGTATATCTCATATCTTCCCATCTCACCTCATCTCATTATTCTTTAATAGAGCACCTCATCTTTAGTAAAGCAGATCTCATGATCTCATTTAATCTCTAATAAAGTTAGATCTTGTCTCGTCTTGCGTCATCTCATCTCATCTTGTCTCGTCTCATCTGATCTTGTCTCGTCTCATCTCATCTCGTCTCTTACTTCTCATCTGATCATGTCTCATCTCATGTTGTCTCTTTTCTTCTCATCTCATCTTGTCTCATCTCATCTCATCTCGCCTCGTCACATTTCATCTTGTCTCATTTCATGTTGTCTCATCTCTTCTCATCTATTCTCATATAATCTCATCTCACCTCATCTCATGATATGATATCATATGATATTTTCATTTATAATGCGCCCCTCAGCCAATTTTTACATCGGTCTGGGGCGTAGCTCATCCATAACCCCTCACCTCATCTCATCTCACCTCATCTCATCTCATCTCATCTCATCTCATCTCACCTCATCTCATCTCTTCTCTTCTCTTCTCTTCTCTTCTCATCTCTTCTCATCTCACCACATCTCATCTCACCTCATCTCTTCTCTTCTCATCTCACCACATCTCATCTCATCTCACTACATCTCACCACATATCATATCATCTCATCTCTTCTCTTCTCATCTCATCTCATCTCATCTCACCTCATCTCATCTCATCTCATCTCATCTCTTCTCTTCTCATCTCATCTCATCTCATCTCATCTCACCTCACCTCATCTCACCTCTTCTCTTCTCTTCTCTTCACATCTCATCTCTTCTCTTCTCTTCTCATTTCACCACATCTCATCTCTTCTCTTCTCATCTCATCTCATCTCATCTCATCTCACCTCACCTCATCTCACCTCTTCTCTTCTCTTCTCTTCACATCTCATCTCTTCTCTTCTCTTCTCATTTCACCACATCTCATCTATTCTCTTCTCATCTCACCTCATCTCATCTCACCTCATCTCTTCTCTTCTCATCTCATCTCATCTCACCTCATCTCTTCTCATCTCTTCTCATCTCACCACATCTCATCTCACCACATCTCATCTCATCTCCTCTCATATAATCTCACCACATCTCATCTCATCTCATCTCACCACATCTCATCTCATCTCATCTCCTCTCATATAATCTCACCACATCTCATCTCATCTCATCTTATCTCACCTCATCTCATCTCAAATACTGTATATTTATTCACAGCTCATGTAATCAGTAATACTTGGCCAGGGGTTTGCCTCCTGCTCTGCGAAGTGTTCTGGATCTGTGTGTCTTTCCTCTCCCTGGCCTCCTGCCAAGTTACCCTAGTAGCAGGCAGAGAGAAAACAAAACAGATTCCTTCTCCCTCTCCTCAGACTCCGGCTTCTTTGAAGTTTCCACATCATCAGCAGAAGTAGAGAGAGAAAGAAGAGAGAGAGAGGAGAGAGAGCGAGGGGGGAGAGAGAGAGAGAGAGAGAGGAGAGAGAGAGAGAGAGAGGAGAGAGCGAAACCTCTGATGTGTTCGTTGGGAAACCCCACCCTCCCCCCCTTGTCGCGTTGTTGACTTCCAGCTTATTTCAGGGGCTGGTCTTGTATTTTCCAGGCGAGGGTTTTGCCCGGCGTTCACCCACTGACATCATACATTCCATTTGAGGAAATCACCTCCGGAACACACACGCACGCACGCACGCACGCACGCACGCACGCACGCACGCACGCACGCACGCACGCACGCACACACACACACACACACACACACACACACACAGACACACACACACAGACACACATCCACACACTCACACACGCTTGTATTACGTAGTGTAAGCTATGCAATCGCCCGCTGCGGACAGGTATATGAGATCTTGTTATCAGTGCTGATACCCATCACTCATTACATCACCGTAGCATATTCATGGTTTTGAGAGCCTTTTCCCACCTGCTGCTACCACCGCGGCAGGGATTGATACCTCCCAGATATCTGTCACCGATTTCCCATATCCCCCCATCTGATGGGGACATTGTATTCTTCTGATTGTGTTGATCCCAGCAATAACTTGGAAGAGATTTGAGGGATAACACTGGGGACGCCACTCTGTGTGTGTGTGTGTGTGTGTGTGTGTGTGTGTGTGTGTGTGTGTGTGTGTGTGTGTGTGTGTGTGTGTGTGTGTGTGTGTGTGTGTGTGTGTGCGTGCGTGTGAGTGTGTGTGTGTGTGTGTGTCTGCTTTGCCAGCGGGGGAAGAAGGAGCCTTAGAATAACAGGCTTAAAGATTAAGGAAGAAAAAATGTCTGCCGCTCTCTCACTCACTCCTCGCATAATAACTCACGGGACGATGATGGTGGACGTTCAGAGGGGAAAGAAATCAAAATATTCAATGTGGTGGATGGTGATAAAGTAAAGACGCAGAGATTTATAAAGAGGCTGAGCTACAGGCAGTTTCCCACTGCAACATGATCTTTATTTATAGTGTGTTACCGCGCGGAGGAGAGCGGGGAATGTTATGTGCTTGAGTGAGTTACAGCCGGGCACCATGTAATGCATAGCTGGTAGAAGACAACTGGAGCCAGAGGTCGACCTTTTTTATTCCTTTTTTATTTTTTTTTATAAATATATATATTTTTTTATATACTGTATAACAACAACGTTTATTTAACCAGGCAGGTCAATCAAGAAGAAATTGTATTACTATGACGGCCTGGCGAGAGGACAAAAGGGCCTCTTGAAGGGTAACAGGGAAAGGGGACAACAATCTTTTATAAAGATAAAATAAAAGATACAGACGATACATACATCACAGAGTTAAGGGAAATATTTAAAACACACATCAAACAAACAACCATATAAAATTACAAGTATACCGTATACCATAAAACATCCAAAGAAAAGAGTCTCAAATAGACGGCAGTCCCACATAAAGGTGGAGTGTTTTTACGCGTTTTGACAAATAAAGGTCTCAATTAGAAGCCCGGTCTACCTTCATGGTTTATCTGGTTGACATTGATGCTGCAAAGCAGGTTATGTGGCTTCACCTCCTGAGTCACCACTATATCACCAACATCTTTATTTAATCACATGTCCCTCATTTAGCAGGTTACCATCAATCTTGGTGTCCAAGCTGATAGAATCACTGCATTAATGGAAAGAGTCTCATCAGCCATTTCTTCCTAAGCACCACTGGGAGTCTGGTGCAGTGAAGTGTTAATGCTGGTACATGTCATACAAGTAATAATACTTGTTTAAATAATAATAAAGATAATAATAATTCCCATCTTTGCTGAGGAAGATTTTTGTGCAAAAGAAATTAGAGGCCTGTCTCATATAGACGCCTGTCCCAAATAAAGACGGGGTGAGTTCAGTGATTGAAGCAAATAAAAGCCCAGGCTATTAATTTAAGTTTTACAGTATATACTGTATGTCGTCCACATATTTTCCACATTTTACTATATTGTCCTGCACAAACAGTGCAACTGAGAAAAATGGCTTTAAAGTTCTTTGACTATCCAGCAATTTTGTAGTTACTGCAATTCTTTATACCCTTTTCTCTAAAACAGAGCAATTCAAGATTCACGATTCAAGATATTTATTTGTCAGATGCACAAATGATATGAGCAAGATTTAATTCTTTGTCACTTTGTCGCAAGATAAAACAGATATTTAACCGTTACTGCGGTTAGAGTCTTGGTGTGTATAGTAGTCTACTGTATGTCTTGCAGCATTCTATTTCATCAGGCGCTTTGTTCAGGTCCTCTCGCTTGTTTCCAATACAATACATGGCGATAAGGAGCCAGACGTGGTTTTCACGTAACTTCGCCTAGACGGGCACTCCTTACACTTCTGTGGGAGGAACTGAAAATGCTATGTTAAATGGGCTACGACTATATGAAGGGAAAACGCACACAGTGGGTCTCATTCACCAAGGACTTACGACAAAAAGGGCTTTCTCTTAGTTAGGGCCATTTGAGACCTTTTCGGGCCAATTTTGGGATTCACCAACCGTCCCAATAAAACATATATAATTATTATTATATTATAATATATTGTCTATATTCATGTTTTGCCCAAAAAGGTCTCAAATGGCCCTAAGAGAAAGCCCTTTTTGTCGTATGTCTGTTGGAGAATGAGATTCTTTATTTGGTATTTCAGAGAACTCAAATGGTGTTTTTGAAACCACATTCAGTGTATTGCTCTGATCCGTAACTAGCCTGTGATCGCTGTGTTCTCCGTTTTGTTGCACAGCTTGTTCTTGGTTTCCTCATGAGTTTCATGTATTTCAAACAACTCTCGCCTGGCAGTGTATTGAGAGGAGGTAGAAAAAAACTCCAACAGGGTAAACTTTTCAGGAAATAATAGGAACAACCCCATTGTCAGATTGACACCAGTGTAGTTTCAAAATGATGCATTTGGGTTCTGAACGAGTTTCATAGTCATCAGGGTCATTAAACCTGCTCACAACCCAGAAAGAGCCATTATAGCCAAAACGTGACAATCCCCAAAATGTAAGACACAAGGATTTTTGCCCATCTGCTAATATGTAAGGGATATTCAAGCTCATTAACAGAGCTTGGGGCGTAGGAGTGGGAAGTAGTATATTATAAGTAAAGTATTATAGTAAAGCAGTATTATAGTATATCAGTATTATAGTATAAGCAACAGTGCTTAGCTGGATAAGCAATCTGTAACTCTCTGCCTGGAATGAACACAGACAACCAGACTGAAGGATACAAGTCACTTTGCTATGTGGTATGTATTTTGCAAGCATACTTGTCTTCCCCACCCCCCTCTCTCCTCTCTCTCTCCCCTCTCTCTCCCTTTCTCTCTCTCTCCCCCCTCTGTCTCTTTCCTCTCTCCCCCTGTCCCCCCTCTCTCTCTCTTTCCTCTGTGTCTTTCTCCCCCCCTCTCTCCCCCCTCTCTCCCTTTCTCTCTCATTCTCTCTCTCTCTACCTCCTCTGTCTCTTTCTCCCCCCACTCTCCCTCTCCCCCCCTCTATATCTTGCAGACATACTTCTCCATCCAATAGGCTCGTAGTACCAGCAGCTTATGTGGGAGTCCAGTCAGTGTCACTTTGCCATAATCATCATAAGCAAGTTTAAAATAACACACGCAGCCGAAAACCCCAATTAGAGAGCAAGGCCCTCCTGTCACCATTCTGTCATTCTAATCACAAGTTTGTGAATTAAGAACACTTGCTCTCCTCCCTCCCTCCTCCCTGGAGACTGTTTGTATAACGCTCTCTTCTGAGGAGTCTATAGCACCAGGGCTGGAAAGTAATTAGTTACAGTAATTTCTATAGTTACTGTAATTGAGTAGATTTTTTTAAAGTGACGCAACCCTTTAGTGAGCGTACTGTCAAAAGCCTGTACTTTTACGCCAGCGTGAGTCACTTCACTGTGTATTTACTCATGCTTTTAATTGAGTAACATTTTTATTTCTGTAGTGAATACAGAAAATAAATTACAGTTATTATGAACTTTACCCTCCCGTAACCACTTTGGTGATAATGGGATTATAGAAATCCATTTAATTGCCTATGAATTTACTTTCAGGGATTGTGCCAACAAGAGTAATCAGTTTATTTTGGATGGTGGGCTCAATTTAAGGAACAAGCCAAAATCCTAAGGTTTTCTGCAGTTAAGTAAGTGTTTGTGTGCTACTCTTCTACTCTTGACTAGATTCAACGTCTATATCTTCAACGTCTATATCTATATCTGTACATATATCTATATCTATATCTGTACATATACTACTCTTACTAGTTATGCTGCTGGACAGTATGACTACTACACCTGTATCATTGTACATTATTAATACTACAACTCTGTACATACATCTGATTAGCACTACACTCAGTAGTGCTAATATAATATATTTTATACCAAGTTTAATCACCTGTACATTGTATATTGCTATTGTACTTTACTGTTACATTTGCTCTCTAGTTGGATGCCAAACTTCTTTTCGTTGTACTGTACTTATGCTGTATGATGACCAAACATTTTAATCTAATCTAATCTAATCTAATCTAAAATAATCTAATCTAATCTAATCTAAAGAAGGCCTACTCGTCCATGGTTGTTCCTCTGGGGCATTGCCTCCTGTACCATGTTTGCCGCTCTCCTTCCAGAATTCATTATCTTCCCCGGGTCTTGGTGAATTCAAAAGACTCTGGAATGAGCTTTACACTCCCATCCGCCTCGTCGACCTCTGGGGCCAATCTGAGGCAGAACACACGCAGAGTTTGTGTGCGAGGGTATTGACTTTACATTCAGACCGCTTATTCCCCCTAAAGACTTCCCTCCGAGAAGTAAAATAGGGGTTGCGCTGACATTCTTGCGCTTCACAAATGGATTTTATTCTTAATTTTTCTGTTGAGAAATTTCAATTTAAAATAAACCAATGGTGTTACATTTGAGGGATTACACTGATGCATCGTATCGGGCCGCAGATGGCTTATCGTTCCAAGCATCCACGCTACTTATAAGGAATACCACGGTCTATCAGTTCAACCTCACTATTTACAAAGACCACATAGCCCCATGCTGCCTGTGACTTGGTGTGAGCTCTGAAACGGCAGCCCTGTTTTGATACACTGGATGCGGTTATCGTGTTGTCAAAACATTCCCTGGCGGTGATGTCAACCTGGGCTCCGCGAGCGGTGATGTCACCCTGAAGAGAAATGGGGGTCTGATCTTTTCCTGGAGAGACCGGCCATGGGAGGCTGTCTAGGAGCAGGCGCATTTGCATAGAGACTAGACGGGTCCATTTTCAAACCCGAGCACCCGAAGCTCTCATCTTCCAGCACGCCACCCCCCCCCCCCCCCCCATCAGCTCCTCAGCCTCAAAAATAACTTTGTAAATAACATTCAAAGAAATGGCCACCTTCCATAAAAATACCCCCCCCCGCCAAAGAACTTGTCTTTCTGCCTCTCTGTAACTGGGGTGTGACCTAAATATCTAACCAAAGCCCGTTCTTGAGTTGTAGTCTGGTCGCCTCGTTCGACCTACATATGAGGAGAAACATTAGTGAAGCTTTGCCAAAATCAATACGCCCGTGATTTGTCCCCCCCCCCCCCCCCCCCCCGCGAGCGCTCGGTGAAGGGGGCAGTCCTTTTTATTTATTTTTTGGAATGGTTTGAGTTTCTATCATTGCTGTTAAGCTTAATTACCCGTTGGGGTAGGGGTTGCACCGCGCTGAACAACTTCAATAATAGGATGTGAGTTTCCAACCTGTAGGCCAGCTGTGAAGCCAGTCGAGCAGCGAAGCAGAGCCCCAGTCAAACGATTGTGGACCAGAAGAAAAAAAAAGAAAAGAAAAAAAACCTCAGAAGCCTGAAAATAGAACAGATTCTTTCCTTATTCTCAACCGATTGTGTTTGTTTGCGTTGATCGTGTTGCAGATTTAACTGCAGTAGAAACGCAGGTTAGAAGTTTTCCCCAGCTGCCTCAGTACTTCCTGTTCAGAGGAGCAATCTGTTGTGTATGGGGGGGGGGGGGGGGGGGGTGATCCACCCTTCACCTTTCCTACCCTGCATGTTTCCTACACGCTGCTGCCGTTATTCTACTCACTTTTTCCCAGGGCCCTGCGGTTTTAAACACTGCATGTATTGTACCGACGCGTTCCCACCTCGTCAAGCGGAGCGGCGCGCGGAGCGGAATGAAGATAGTTCATCTCAAGATAACGTCTCGCGGGGAGAATGACATGAGTGAAAGATAGCATCTAATATGCCTGAGGCTATCGCTGATGACTGACAGCCGAGATGGCCACAGATGGAGGCCAATTTGACCACCTAATGGTGTGTCTGGGGCTAAACAACAACGCACTTTGGAATATTTGCATACAAATTGAAAGGAAACAAAGACATTTTGATATGTGATTGAGGTCAACAGTTGGGGCCACCGAAATATATTACATATATTATTGTTATTACATAATTATAGTTATTTACACTTATGATAAATGTTTGCTTATCTGCTTAAGGAGGCCAAGATTAGCCTATGTAATAAGAAATAATAATAATAATAATAATAATAATAATAATAATAATAATAATAATAATAATAATAATAATAATAATAATAATAATAATAATAATAATAATAATAATAATAATAATAATAATAATAATAATAATAATAATAATAATAATAATAATAATAATAATAATAATAATAATAATAATAATAATAATAATAATAATAATAATAATAATAATAATAATAATAATAATAATAATAATAATAATAATAATAATAATAATAATAATAATAATAATAATAATAATAATAATAATAATAATAATAATAATAATAATAATAATAATAAAGTAATAAACAAACAAACAAATAAATAAATAAAGCATAGTAGCTAGTTGGTTGATCTGGAGGCAATAGGGTTGTCATAAACACTTGCCCATAATGGAATACATTAAAACCTCAATACATTTGGTGACATGATATTCAGCTGTCTCCCTGCTGGCTACGCCTCTGGCTAAAGGGCTACTGCCTGTTCTGGAAGATTCCTTGACATTGACCATTTGTATCTATTCTTTGACAGACGAGCACTGTTTAAATGGGACGGGATTCATCTAAACATGGATGGGTCCAAGCGACACTCATCAAACATGCTACTGTACAAAGCAGCCACCTCTACGCCCCCTGTTTGATATTGATTAAGTCCAAACCTCCCAGTTTGTCAGATACCAGTGCCAGTAAAAAAGAGTAGAAATGTATATACATATTTAGACTGTGGACTCTTATTCTTATTCCTATTCTTATTTTTGACTACCTAAATGTTTATTGTGAGCGATCTGTGGTGCTGAATTTCCCTCGGGATCAATAAAGTACTTCTATTCTATTCCATACTTCTATTCTACCTGCTCAGAACGTTATGCCCCAGTCCAGTCCAGGCTTGGGCTGTCGTTTGGATATGAATCGACCCCTTTTATCATACCCAAGGCTGGATAATATACTACTCCTCTGATCACTCCTACTGGAATCACAGTTAGACACCCTATTCATTATTCAAATCTTCCTGTTGCTGCCTCTAATTCAATTACAATCCCCCTACAGCCTTCTATCACTGGTTCTGATCCCACTCTGAACACACTGTTTAACCCACTTACCTTTGAAGAATAGAAACGGACTAGAGATAATTCACTTGAACATTAGAGGCTTCAGAAATGTCTAAATGTATTAGTTCTACAGACTGACCCTGATGTCCTGGTTTTGAGTTAAACCTGGCTCAAAAGGAGTGTCAGTGACTTAAGGGCCCTTTCTCACTCACTCTATTCGTTTCTATTTCGTTCCGTTCCGCCCGTGCCGAGATCTGATGCGAACTCCCCCCCCCCCTCTCCCCCCTCTAGTTTGTGTACACACTTCAGTCTGGGTGCGCTCTGGGTTTTGTTTACGGTTTGCGTTTTGAGCTTGTAAGCTTGCCGTAGTCGATGATGTCACGCTCGAAATGTAAACACAGGAAGTGTTAACACGGAGACTGGAGAATGGATGTTGATATAAAGAAACAAATAACTAATAAATATGAAGTTATATTTGAACCTCTGTTGTCAAGCCTTGTCAATATAACCCACCCCCCTTTTCTCACGAATGGAACTCTGTTGTAGAGTCCGCTTTTGATCGTTTTGCAGGGTTAACAATAACGCTAAGCTAACGGCTAACGCTAACGCTAACGTTACTACATGCAACATACTAGTAACATTGCTCGCATCGATTATATTGAATGTCATTGATCTACTGGTCGACCGAAAATGTAAACGGGAATGTCTTAACACGACTGCGGACTCTGGATGTTGATATAAAATGAACAAATTGCCAATAAATATGAAGTTATATTTGAACCTCTGTTGTCAAGCCTTGTCAATATAACCCACCCCATTTTATCACGAATGGATGGTGTTGTAGAGTCCGCTTTTGAGCGTTTT
This sequence comes from Notolepis coatsorum, assembly GCF_963971535.1. Taxonomy (NCBI): domain Eukaryota; kingdom Metazoa; phylum Chordata; class Actinopteri; order Aulopiformes; family Paralepididae; genus Notolepis; species Notolepis coatsorum. The sequence continues at coordinate 48,454,339 of NC_140176.1, read as the reverse complement.
GAGCGATCTACTGGTCGACCACGGCCGACTGGTTGGGCACCACTGGTCTAATAGAAATAAATGCATTCGAACAAGAAAGTATAGTATACAGCAATGGCTAACGCTAGTTAGCTAGCCTGTTCAGAAGCTAACATTATCCCATCGCTTGTGGCAATTATATTGCATGTCATTGATCTACTGGTCGACCACGGCCGACTGGTTGGGCACCACTGGTCTAATAGAAATAAATGAGTGCTCCAGTAGCACACCATGTTACCGCGCTGCGTCGCGGGACTCCGTGCTGCGTCACGGATCTGGTTGACTCCGAGTTCGATTCCCGGACTCGCCGCCATTTGCCGAATGTCTCCCCCTGCTCTCTCTCCCGTTTCACCCTACAACTGTCTGTCATGCTTGACCAGGGCCCTGTTTCTTGTACCGGGTTCAACTAAGTCGATCAAGATGTCATTATCCAGCTTCAGTTAACCCGATGTTCGAAGCCGGGATTTTCCTGTTCCTCGAAGGTGGATTCAGTCTCGTTAACTCAAGCCAGACTTGCGACTCAGGCTAAATGCGCGCGGCCGCTTCAGGCGAAAAGCCAGCACGTATCGATGGCAGAGATCCTGATTTTCTAACGGCATTGATTGATTAATTGATTTAAAACTTTATTGACAGATTGCAATACGGCTCAATCGCCTCGCCGACAAGTTAAATGCGTTATCTATAGGCTAATTTTAAGTCCCTCATTACCTCAATCAATCAGATTATATTTCTTTAAACTTGCCTGCTGGATTGAATAATCAAATGAGATCTTGCTAGCGAAAATAATTAGTTAAACTTATACAGAATTACGATACGGCTCTCTTACCCATTGATTGATGTATAGTCGATCGTTAACTTGTCTCCAATGTGGTCTAACGGGTTGTTGTTTTGACTATCACGCAGACGACCGGGGTTCGAGACCCTAGTCTTTTCCTTCTTTTTGCAATATAGGAATAATTCAATTTGGTGCACGTTGAGAGCTATATGACATCCTCAATGCATGTAGATTTATAATATTTTAACTTAAAACCAGGCTACTTTGGCGTATAATCATTAATATTATATTCAAGAAAATCATATTGGAAACACCGGGTTTTGAACCCCGGTCGCTGGGTTGGCAGGCTTGAGCACTACCGCTGCACCACTGTGCCAGATGGGATAAATTCATTGTTTATACATTAATGAACGAGAGACCCGTGTTTAGAATATCCTTTGTTTTGAATGAAGTTTATCTCTTTATCCTCATTCATTAATGTGACGTCAACGGCTCATTCAATTTCTCAAACAGCGCATCTCATCAGACATCTTAATCCCAGTTACAATTAAAATAACCACATAATGTGTACATCGCACGAGCGAGCGCCACGGTATATATAACGTGCATTATTTAGGACAAAGTGAATTTAGTATCAGCATTTTGGGTCTATTTTACATTTCAAAAGCCCCCTCTGGAAGAATGGAGCACAAAAACGTAATTCAGAATGGTATAATGCAGATCGTAGACTGTGGGAATAGTTTCAGGAAACGGGCTGTCACTTCTTTGCGGGGGCGTGGCGATGGTTCAGGCTAACTTGAACTTGAACTCTGCTTTCGACCAGGCTCAAACTTTTGGATCTGTTGTCATGGTGATTTGGAAAATCCACGTACAGGGAACCGGAAAGTCCGGCTAACTCAGTTATCCAGTTAAAGTTATCCAGCTAACTCAGTTATCCAGGTACAAGGAACGGGGCCCAGAAAAGCGATAAACGCTAAAAAATTAAGTTAAAAAAAAAAAAAAAAAAAATGCATTCGAACAATGTATAGACATAGCAATGGCAAACAAAATTTATGACGTTATGTCAGCAGCACCAGGCGCCACGCCCGTGAAAAGGTACAAGCTCGCAAAGCCACACCCCCCGTTCTCCCGGGGCCGAAACCGAGACCACCTCTGCCAGCTGACCCCGTTCAGCGGGGGGTGAAACGAATCAGCGCCGTTTCGCACCCCAAAAGGGGTGAGTGAGAACACTCCCCCCCGTGCTCCGGGACGGTGATTCGATACAAAAGGCTGAGTGTGAAAGCCCCCTAACGTAGCTCTAAATGACTACAACTTGTATATATGGACTGCATTTATATAGCGCTTTTATCCAAAGTGCTTTACAACTCATGCCTCACATTCACCCATTCACTCACACATTCACACACTGACGGCAGAGGCAACCAGACAAGGTGCCGACCTGCTCATCAGGAGCGATTAGGGGTCAATGACACTTTGGCACGCTTCCGGGAGGAGTGAGAATTAAACCAGGAAAATTCAGATTACCAGACAACCGCTCTACCTCCTGAGCCACTGTCTCCCCCGACAGTGGGCAGAATTGAGAGGGGAGGAGGAGGAGTTATTGCCGTCAAATCAGGTTTCTCTGTGACAATTACCAATGGGGCGTCAGTGGCTCAGGAGGTAGAGCGGCAGTCTGATAATCAAAATGTTCCCGGTTAGATTCTGGCTCCTCCCGGCAACGTGTCAAGGTGTCCTTCAGCGAGACACTTAAGCCCTGATGAGCAGCTGTGTGTGAGTGAATGGGTGAATGTGAGGCATAAATTGTAAAGCGCTTTGGATAAAAGCTCTATATAAATGCAGTCCATTTACCATTATCAATGCTGTCACCATACTGTACCAATATGTTTGGATTTTTAAAGGTACAGTTAGGGCCTAACTCAGTAATTGTATGGTCTCCCCCAATCGGCTGATTCAGGTACCGTTGACACAAGAGCGGATCTACTCTCTCAGTATTCTCTTTCAGTGTTCTCAGCATTCCGATGTGGAGTTGATTGTTGTGGGTGACTTTAATCTGAACTGGCTGAATGATACATTCAATTATCTCCAGGAGGTTAGCAGTGGCCTCAATTTATCCCAGCTGATAACAGAACTCACTAGGCCAAATTTGAAAGATTGCGACTCCCCTGATCTTATCTTTTCCAATAGGGTTGACACAATTATGGCCCGTGGTGTCTTCGAGCTGGGATCATTGCCCTGTTGCGTGTATCATAAATACATGGTTAAAGAAAACACAATGAGAAATATAAGACGCGTTTGTGACCAAGCCTTTTGAACTGACACTGTTTTCCACAGTGACATACTCTATACATCTGAAATCCCAGATCGATGAATTGGCACTGGACCTTTTCCACAACGACCTCTCTTTCAGTCATTAACAAACATGCACCATTCAAATAGCTTAGAATAAAATATAAGAGTAACTGGTTTTCACCAGAATTATCTGCTTTATTCAAGGAAAGGAACAGAGTCTGGTTGCTTGCCAGACACTCTGGATGTCCATGACATTGGACATAATTTGGATACATTTTACATTCGATACAACAAAACCACAAATTGCCACCTATACAAATGAACTATGGTGAATGAGGTTTGTCTAACCTTTGATAAACACGTTGGTGGCATTTATTTGAAAAGCAATACACAGGGCACCTTCATATTGATGTTGATTGTGTGTTGCACCATGCACCATGCTTCTCAGTTCTCAGCATTGTAAGCCATTGATACCAGGAGCTCAACTGGAGAAGATAAATTGGATTTCCTAGTGTTTGGAATCGGCCCATGTGATTTCATTACATAAAGGAGGTAATAGAGATTATTTAAATAATTACCATCCAATCTCCAAATGACCCTGCTTTGCAAAGATCCTAGAATCTTTGGTAAACAACCAACTAGATTTAGAGCTAATCACAGCACTATTTCAGCTGTTACATTCCTTATAATATAATTATATAATATATTATAGAGGCGAAATAAACACTGGTATCTGTTTATCAATAAGGCCGTCGCTCAAATGACTGGCTAACACTTAAGGTCCCCAGAGCACGGTCTGAATTTAGAAAGCCATCTCTTATAGTGCCTCAACCTCTTGGAATGATCTTCAACACTCACTAAAAATCTATTCACTAATAATTTATGGGCAATTTCAAAGCATGACCACAAACCTCCCTGCTTCAAACACTGTGCTGCCCATTTTGTGGATCTGTCAAAATCATTTGATTCTGCCCCTTCATGAAGTTCTTTTGGACTGCATTTTAACTGCAACTTCTTATTTTGTTATATTATATTGGTATTGTAACATAACATTTAACACTGAGTAAATCCACAGTCACTTGCTCCTCAACAGGAAACCAACCTATGTTGACCATGAAGGACTGGTTCTGGCTGAACCGTTTGTTATACAAGTATCACAGAGACATTTCAAAGGTACTCACAGTTGCACGAGGGTTTCAGACAGAGATACGAGATGGTTTGAAAGCTGCGGCGTTGCTAATAAACATTTTAAATATTTTTTATAAACTGGTCAACACTGCTCAAAACGGCATTATTTCCGGCGTTGGCTGCCTGGTGCGCTTGCGCTGTGATCACAGCGCATGCGCATCATGCACCCAACGCCGGAAATAATGCAGTTTATAAAAAATATTTAAAATGTTTATTAGCAACGCCGAGCTTTCAAACCATCCCGTATCTCTGTCTGAAACCCTCGTGCAACTGTGAGTACCTTTGAAATGTCTCTGTGATACTTGTATAACGAACGGTTCGGCCAGAACCAGTCCTTCATGGTCAACATATGTTGGTTTGCTATTGAGGAGCAAGTGACTGTGGATTCACTCGGTGCATCACAGTCACGAAAGGGGCTAGCGCTCCGCGTAACTCAACTTGTTATTATTTTGCGCATAGATTGCAGAAATACGGGAAAATGTTGATTATATTTTAAAGGCTTTGCCATTGTTAAACGTAATAAGTGGAATTTCGAAGCTGTAAGCAGAATACAAGTCATATGAACACCCACGATATAGTGTTCTTCCCCCTTCCTATAAATGCCGTGCTTACGTACGAAAATAGAACACTTTCTAAGAATTGTTGATAAATGAGGGCCCCCAGGGGTCTCAAACTCATTCCATCGTGGGCCAAGTTTTAATTTTAACTATACATTGCACCAGGTGAGTTAGTTGAAGAGGTGAGCCAATTAGTGAAATCATCAGCTGGTGTTTAGGCAAGGCTGGAATGAAACCAAGCATACACTCTGCCCACAATGGAATGTGTTATGCGATAGACAATGCTGAAATGAAAGAACAGATGACACTTTTTTTTGCATTAACATTATTTAATGCACTTCTCCATTGAAGGTAAACTAACATGGACGGCATTCACATCACAGCATGAATAATATCACAATATTAAAAACAGAATGGTGTATCCTGAATAATATCACAATATTAACCACAGCATACTGGATTATCCTGAATAATATCACAATATTAAAGGCAGAATACTGGAGTACCCTGAATAATATCACAATATTAAAGACAGAATACTGGAGTACCCTGAATAATATCACAATATTAAAGACAGAATACTGGAGTACCCTGAATAATATCACAATATTAACCACATTATAATGCGGATCTGACTGTCTATTCTTCTGATAGCAGGTGTTTAATCAAAGATCCCCGCTTTCTAGTGTTGCACAAGGACCAATCAGCATGGGTATGGGCGGGTTCATTTTCCATTGATGGGGATTTGATTGGCTGTTTACCTGCGGTCGCAGGATTAATAACGTTAATGTTAGTTCTGGAAGACTTATCTTGGAACCACTGAGACATAATCAATGACAAGTTCACTCTGAGTCCTAAACGTGCTGGTAATATGTCTTAAGTGGCTGAAACGGTCGCACAAATGATATTATCTGATATCTGCTTGGCGAATGTGATTCTGTCGTAAACTCAAAAACGCATTCCCGTTCAGGTCATTTGCATACAAAACAACGCCTCCAGAGCTCCTTATACGGCAAAGTAATGACGCTGTGTGGAAATGGATGTGGAAGTGCTTTGCGAGTCTAAGTTGTGACCCATCGAAATGAGATTAGATTAATGTATTGTCATCATAATACAGCTCGTGGTACACCTGCCGCAGCGCGCGCACACACACACACACACACACACGCTCGCAGTATACTGTACGGCGTAATGAATGAACGCAGTATAGGCTTATTATTCCATTAATGCCTACGGTGTAATGAATGAACGCAGTATAGGCTTATTATTCCATTAATGCCTATGGTGTAATGAATGAACGCAGTATAGGCTTATTATTCCATTAATGCCTACGGTGTAATGAATGAACACAGTATAGGCTTATTATTCCATTAATGCCTACGGTGTAATGAATGAACGCAGTAGAGGCTTATTATTCCATTAATGCCTACGGTGTAATGAATGAACGCAGTATAGGCTTATTATTCCATTAATGACTTGTTGCATTAGGATTTAGTAGATACTATATGCTCTGCGCTACGTACAGTATAGGTACAGTACAGTCTGTACTTATACTGTACGTAGAGCAGAGGCAGAGCATATATAGTATCTACTAAATCCTAATGAAACAAGTAACTAGAATATATTAAGCCTATATCAGGGCTATTCAACTAAATTGTTCAGGGGGCCACATTGTCAGAAACCCAAGGGGCCAGGGGCCGGACTGCCACGGCGCCTCCCCGTGCTATGAATATATGTACACTTGACACAACACGCAACCACATTTTCACAACTTTTATTTAACTACATTGCAAAAGTAGTATACTTTTCAAAAAAAGTGCTTCATTTATGTGCCACATCTGCAACATCTCCTGCAAAAAGTGCTTCATTTATGACTGTGCAACAACTGCAACATCTCCTCTTGCATGATGTGCATCTGAACATTCTAACATCAACACTTTTTTCAACACATTTATAGTGCAGCTGAGCTTATGAAAAAGTGCTTCATGTCTGTGCAACAACAGCAAATCACAGCATCTTATTAGCACTCTTAACTCTCAAACATCAGGGGGGGTGGGGGGCAGACAGGCCTAGCCTACATACACACATCTAATGAGAGAGATTACACTTCTTTGACTGGGCAATGGCAGAGAAAGAGGGTTCATAGGAAGTGAGGAGTACCCAAGTTTCAAGTTTCTTTAATATTTGTCATACAGAAGTACAGAATACTTTTATACAAAATGCTTCTTACTGTTACGCTCCAGAGACTGTGCAAGACAAGATAAGTATGAAATAAAATAACATAGTAAAATTAGAAGTAAAAAAAATGAGGTCACAGTGTTCAGTTTAGACATATGTACAACCCGCAAACAGTGATGCAAATGCTCATTTGTCAAGGAGGCACGGTTGCTTGTTTTAATGGCATTCATGTGAGAGAAACTGGATTCACAGGTGTATGTTGAGCCAAACATTGTTAGCACAGATATTGTCAGCGTTTTTATTTTGGGGAATGTGTTGACATGAATACACTTTATCCAAAATGTTGTGGTGGATTCATTCTCAAGTGCCTGCTTCAGAGCAGATGATGCTTGCATGTCAATTATTTCAAGTTGCAGGAGACCTTCATCAATGTGAAGTGATGCAAGGAACTCTTGTCCTTTTGTGGAAATAGCAGCTACATTGGCAAATGGGTTGCTCACAAAATGCATCAATTCTCTGGGCATGTCAAATTCATCAAATCGACTTGCAAAGTTTCCCCTCAATTTATCAATGAAATCTGTCATTAATTGAGTGACTTTTGGCTAAATTGTGCGTGTGAACGTTGACATGAAAAAGAAAAAGTAAAAATGTGTAATCTTTTGCGGGCCGGTCAGAATCATCCCGCCGCCAGTTGAATAGCCCTGGCCTATATCATTAGACACGTAGGCCATACTGGTGCACACAAGACTTGCTATTTCCATGCGATCAGCTTTAGTTCTTATTTATTTATTTATTTATTTATCCACTGTCATTTCAGTGTTGGTGTATAGGCTATATAGTGTATTTCAATATAAGTTTAATTGATTAATGATATATTCGAAGGAATGCAGGTTTATAGCTATATCAACCCCCTCCAATGTACAGAAAAATGACCAAGTATGGTTTTGTCAATATTCCAATGTACAGTTTTGCTTGTACAGTGTCCCCCACCCCTCCTACCCAACCTCCTCCAACAGTTTCTACATCAAATGTATATACTCTCTTTTCTGGACTCTTTTTGTATCACAAACAGTACTGTATTTGCAAATCTGGTATGTCATAAATGTATAGATGTAGCAGTACTGTCTATCTGTATGTCATGTGTGTAATATATGATATGATTAATTGAAAATGGGGGACCCTGATGTAAACAAGACGAAAGTCTTTCTCTGGTCTGCATCCCCTTAACAATTGTATGTAATTGAGCTGTACTGTACTGTACCCATTCTGCAATCTGTTAATAAAGTTTTCAATCAATCAAAGGTCTGTCCCATTGTATACCAATCAATGGGATACATTGCATGTTGACCTGCATTCTTTCAAATGTATATAATTAATCATTAAAACAGATGTGTAACAAATAAGAAATACAAATTCCACAGAAGGCATTAAATAATTATTATTTTCAATCATTTCACAATAATTGCATAATTGTGTTTGAATATCTGAGTAATTAAAGTAATTATACATTTGTCCAAAATATCTGGTTCAGATATGGTTAAGCAGCTGCCCTGTGATCAGATTAATCCATATTATTTATTTTTCCGACATCAAATGCGTAATTTCTTATCGTACAAATATTGTCATATTTATTTTAATTATGATTAAGTAATTAATTCCAAGGAGGCCTGTAGCGTTAACATGAAGGAATCACTATGAGAACACAGTCTGTCAAGTTAATACAATTTTAAATTAGTCAATCAATCATAAGACTGCTCCTCAGCAACGATCAAATCTGCTCTCAGCCACGATCAAATCTGATCTCAGGAAAATTTGGGGACTCCCGCTCCCAGCCCTAATATGTCTTAAATGGGCCGAAATCTGGCTAAGACAAAAAAAAATCGTAAATTAGTTCGGGAATGAGACCCAATGAATATAAGTATCTTGGCATTAAAACATTTAAATGTGGAAAACTGTGACAAATAATTGGTTTCTTTTACCAAAACAGAACCAGCTTCCATATGATTAGTATAAAAGGATTGTTGAAGCAGTTTTCAGTGTTGGATTATGGAGATGGGATTTATAGAAATGCTGCTCTTTCCACTCTTAAACCCCTAGACACAGTGTATCATTCTGCTCTCAGATTTATTACTGGTGATGGATATGGTGTTCAGCCCTACATCCTGTATGATTAAGTGGGTTGTTCTTCTCTGGAAGAGAAGAGGCGAAATAAACACTGGTATCTGTTTATCAATAAGGCCATCGCTCAAATGACTGGCTTACGCTTAAGGTCCCCGGAGCACGGTCTGAATTTTGAAAGCCATCTCTTATAGTGCCTCAACCTCTTGGAATGATCTTCAACACTCACTAAAAATCTATTCACTAATTATTTATGGGCAATTTCAAAGCATGACCACAAACCTCCCTGCTTCAATTTGTAACTGATTTAACTGATTATATTGTATGTTTTATTGTTTTTATTGGTTTAATAATGTAATCTCAGCAGCATTGAAAATGAGGGCTACTCTCAGTGTTTTTCTGAGAATTAAATAAAGATTTAATGAATGAAAAAAAAATTGAATGAATTAGGACAGACAGCTTTAATAGCATATTAACCAAATTGGTTTGGCAAAACAATTATGTAACATTATGTGAATTATGTCTTTTCTAACATCATTGCAGTCTAAAGCGCGACTAAGGCCCAATTACAGTGCCGTGTAGGAATACTTATCAAAGCCCATCGCCTCTATTCCCTGTGCTTTTGTAATTGATTGTGGCACTTCCATTTCCTATCGATGACAGGCTCCTTCCTCATGTGAGCTCCCAGGGAGTGGGATTGATTTACGGCTTCCTCCATGCTCTCTTCCTCAGCCCTGGCAACAGCAATAAAACCGGCCCCTGCCTCACATCCCTGCACTCCCCCCCCCCCCCCCCAGGGGCACTGGGCCGTGGCTTGGCTTACCCTGTGATTAGGGACATCCTCTTTGTCTTGTAATGTCCCTGGATGAACCATAAATTAGCGAGGAGGTGACGACAGATCAGCAGGCGGAGTAATACCTCGAAGGATAATTACTGTTGTTTTCAACTGTGACCCTATTTTTCTATCATCTGCCATCATGCAGATCGATCGATTCTGACCAAGATCTCATCAATTGGGACCGTGTGGACGGGTGAGTTGTGTTTTTCCTGGGGGGGGGGGGGGGGGGGTGTCGAACTGCACCTCTCCCAGGCTACGGTTCAAACCGACGGGGCAACCGTTTAACAAAAGGCGTCATTTCGTGGTTTAAAAAGAGACATATTGGGGTGCTTTTGAGGACATTCTTTAGACTGTTGCCCTGTTGGATTGAAAACACAACTCACAAAATACAACCCTTTGAAGTGTATGATCACACCTGTGTGATTAGAATCCTGAGAGACAGTTGAACATTCTAACGATGACAAGAGGAGAAGTTACACGCGCTTCAAACCAAACCACATCAAAAGGAAATGTAGGCCTGTCCGAAATGTAGGCCGATGTTGGATCAGAGAGAAACTTCAGAGCTTTTTAGTGCAAAATAGAACACTGGACCACATGGATTTAAAGGTAATAAACTTTATTTACAACTAACGTTTTCAATGCTTCGACTTTTGACTCTGATGAAGACGCACCCTTCGTCGAAACGTTTGTCGTAAATAAGATTTATTGCCTTTAATCCGTTTGCTTCTGTGTTCTCCTTTGGACTAAAGCTCTGAAGTCGCCACTCACTGGTCATTGGAACGCTATCAGTGGTTTAATCCAAAGGTGTGTTTGGAAACTTTGTATAATGAAATCTGCCATTCAGGAAATGTCTGGTCACTTGTCATTCTCCAAATTCCCATTATGAGAATGTAAACATATCACTGTGATAGTGGTCAAAAGCGGCAACGTGATTAAATTGCATCATTTCTTTTTTACACATTAAGCTGGTTTTCGCCCCAAATCGACACATTAATGCAGACAGCCCTGTTTACAATGTCATTCTACAAACTGCCGCTTTGATCCTATTTCCGTATTGTTGTTAGTGTTTTGGACTTCCGTGATGTGTGGGAAGGGAAATGTTTTCTCCTGCATTGTTCCCATCCGGTGTACCTGTTTACAGCTGACAGGCCACTGGGAGCCTTTAAAGTGCTCCCCAGGAATCGCTGCGACTCCTCCTCGATTGCAGGGACCTCCCACAGGCCTTTGTGCTCTCTGTCATCCCGCCTCATCTGCACCTTCGGGGGATTCCTTTGTATGGATTGGATATGGATTATAAACACATCGTGGGAGTCAATAATTGCCTGTGTGCGATTAACCACCCGCAAGAATTTGCGCGTGTCTCTTCGCTATTTATCTAATCCTGAAATGTTGTTAACATATTTATGGTACGGTTTCAAAATAATCTCAATCTGTTCAACAAGTGGAATGCTGATAACTCTGCAACTTGAGAAAACATCTTAAATGAACTGATCTTCATTCTGCTATCCACCTGGCACTTTACCCTGCACTTTACAATTAAGATAAGATAAGATATTCCTTTATTGATCGATCCCCTTGGGGAATTTCAGGTGTCATAGCAGCATGGGGGAGGGGAGATACAGGTATGGGCAGGGAAATAGTAGACAGACATAAATAATAGCAATACAATTATAGTACAGATAGAAATAAGCAGTGTAAACAATATAATTGACTCTGAATATAAGCATAATTATGAGCAAGTATAAGCAGTAATTATGTAATTAGGTAATTATGTGCAATATAGATTTTTTTTAACTATATGTTTGACTGCTGCTAACTATGTCCTGTGTTTTCATGTATGTATTCTATTGTATTTTACGCACCATTAGAGTGGCAAGTACAATTTAGCTGTATGCTATACAATGACAAATAAAGGCTGATTTTGATCCTATTTATTAGTTATTAGGATGTTCTGTGCCGGTTGTCAAGTCGATCATTGTGGCTTAATCATAATGTATTTCTCAGAAAGTGCTGACGCAAATGTCCAACTATCAGTGTCCCTAATTGCCTGTGTGAAAATGTCCCATCATTTGTCCCTAATTGCCTGTGTGAAAATGTCCCATCATTTGTCCCTAATTGCCTGTGTGAAAATGTCCCATCATCTGTCCCCCTCGACTGTTACGTAACATCGCTCACCCGTAACACAAAAGCGTGTTTATTTACATGTGATCTAAGCAGGAAATGATTGTCAGGCCTTCTTCAATGTTAGGAAGTGCCTTTTCTCTGACCAACGGCATGGATTACAAGCAGGAAATTGAGAACAGAGACGGTGCCAGGGGGTGTGTGTTGTGTGTGTGTTGTGTGTGTGTGTGTTGTGTGTGTGTGTGTTTGTGTGTGTTTGGAGGAGGGGCACTCTATAGAGACAGAGAGTTGGACTGTGGATCCTGTCCCCCGCTTGGCGCCATGAGGCCCACGCACAGGAAGCTTCTCCCACTAAACATAGCCGCCACCTCCCCCCCTCCCCCCTCCCCTCCACAGGTCTGCACTCTGAGAACGGAACACAGAGCAGAAAAGGCAGTGACAGTAGTCTCCATGTAGATCCCTTCTCCCATCCTTCCTCTCTCCCTCTCTCTAGCTCTCTCCCACTTCAACCGTCTCTCTCTCTCCACCCCCCCCCCCCCCCCCCGAAGGTCGTTTGTTTAAACGGCCCTCTCTCGTACCGTAACACCCTGTCAGTCTTTGTTTAAAGATGCTTTACTTTCTCTTGCTTATCTGAGCGCCTGTGACCGTGGCCCGACCCCTTACTCACGCCCCCCCCCCCCCCCCCCCCCCGGCCTCACAGCGCAATAATCACTCCGGGCGCAGACACACACAGCACCGCTGGTGACCCTGTGACCCCGGAGCCATGTTAAAAAAGGGAGACACGGTTTGTAGTATTGTCGGAAACAGCCCACTTTACGAGCCCGTTCCTCTTCTTTCATGGGCTACCATTGAAGAACCCAAGCCCCCCAACCCCCCCCCCCCCCCCCCCCCAGCTCGCACCCGTCTATGCCCCCGTGAATCCCCAAGCCGAGCCTGTTTCCCTACTAATCAGCTTTTACCACACTGATAGGGGGAGACTCAGGAGTTGTTGAAATTAAGCCTTGAGCAAAAGCAGTGTATCTCCACTTTGGTAATAGCGTTCTTATGGCGACTGTCCCAGGCTTCCACAGCATATAGACAGTTAATTTCCTAATCGTAAGATACCAGAGCAGACTGTGGTGGTGGGAGGGGGGGGGGGGGGGGCTGAGGGGAAGCAACAGTAATCTCAACAGAGTGGCCCCTCTAGTCGGCTGCCTCTCAATCTCGTGACATTTCCCTTTTGAGTCAATGGGAATAGTGTGCCATCAGCTCTCTGCAACCACCAAGTAATTTGGTGGCATGAAATTTTGGATTTAGAGTCGGACACGTGGACAATTTTTGGCTGATTCCGGGCTTTTTCAGAAAGACCTGTTTGCAATAATTGCGGCTTATTGGAGGCTCTCTGTGTACAAGTGTGAGACGCTTCCCAGTTTAATCCGGTTCGCTGTCACTCCAGCATCACAAGGGGCTGACTGACTTCAGCACTGGAGTCCTGAAAAGATTTTACCGATCTACAATTTTGATGAGTCTTTGTAAGCGGTGGATGCGGCTTGTTGGAGAGTCCCGAGCTGTCCCAAAAAAGTAGGAGGTGATTTATGCATGTTTAAAATGTATAGATGGTTTCATTTCAAATTAGACATCAAGATAATTAGATTTTTAAGTAATGAAGCTATGAAGTCACACGTAGCAGATGAATGGTTTAATTACAAAATAATTTGTGATTGAATGTTCAGAGGTAAATATTTACAGACCCTTTGAAAATATTTTTTGGGGAAACTTCTGTAAAAGTCAAAATAAGGTATGATGTATCTTTATTATTGAATACATAATGTGTTACAAGAGAAAAACTGGATCCTCTGAGCGCTGTTTGAAACTAGAAATTAGTTGTTTGGCTGTGGTGCACCTAGCCTCCCACCACCTTTACCACACAAAGAAGCTTCCTCTAAGAGCAATGTTGGTTCACTCTGTTTCAACAGGTGTTTTTTTTTTTGTGTGTTGAGATTATAAACAACATTCAAGCATTTTTTTTTTTTTTTTTTTTATTGGTCTTTTTTCCCCCTCCATTTTCCTCCGATTTTCTCCCCATCCCAATGCTAGTCGTATGCCAATTCCCAGTCCCTTCCTGGTCGCTGCGCTTTACCCCCTACAGTCAGATCATATGGGAGAGTGGAGGCTACCACGTGCTTCCTCCGACACACGTCCAGCCAATCACCGCTTCTTTTCACCTGGCAGCGCGGATTCTCACTGAGAGGGCGTAGCGTGTGGGAGGACCACACTATCCCCCTCACGTCCAATCCGCGCTTAGCAGGCGCCCCGACCGAACTGTAGGAGTCGCTGTTTACAACGACCCGGACCCACCCCGCCAGCTTCTCCCACCCTCTGATACAGCCAATCGTATCAGTGCAGACGGCCAGCCAAGCTGGTGACAACCCCGGAGCTGTGAGCTGGATTCGAACAGGCAAATCCAACTCAGCTCCGGGGCTGGTGACGAACGCAATCTCCGCTCTACCACCTAACCGCCCTACATTCAAGCATTTGTAACTAGTTATTGTAGAGGTATTTCTTTCTTCTCAAAGCTTTAACACTTTCCGTGCCACGGGTCCGGTGCCCCGGAACCCTGTTGGGTGCCAATGATAGAGCTCTCATATTTGCGAACGCATAAACTATATCTTAAATTATGGCTATGTGTATAATATGGCCGTCGCTTATCAATGACTTGTTTGCAGTCAACATTGTCGAAACGGATTGTTTTTTAATTGGTTCATTTCCGTTTTATACCATTTTGAAAAACTCTGTGATAATCGCCCTTTAGTGGAATACACTGGAATACACAAAAAACGTTGTAATTTTTCTGCCTATTTATGAATCATTGTCAAATAAATGCTAGATTATCGATAGTATATGTGTACTTATGCACGCTATAGAAGCGGGCTGAAAAATCGATTATCCATTTCCTGATCAGCACACACACACACACACACGCACACACACACACATAGGGCCCACGTTGATATGTCTGTGAAAAAAGCTCTGATTATCCCAAGACTGGTCAAATAGATTCCTTACCTCAGGTCAGATGTTCTCCAAAAAGATTATTCCAATTCCTGATCGCCATTCCAAATATCGATCACGTTTATTGATCCAACGCTGGGTGGTCGAAACACAGATTCCACGCTGTTCTGATGGTCCACAATGAATCCGATCGGCTCGAGTTACATGCCTGAGTAGTAAAATGTGGAAGCAGGATTTTTTTTTTCATGCGTTTCATTCAATCCAATCCAAAGGGGTGCAGTACCACACGGAGAGACGATAGGGGGCGGTATTTTCCCAATGGACCTCAGAGAGAGTTCCAGTGGTAACGGGAGGCTAGATTGATGAAATATGAATGGAAATTGCTAATAAATTAAAAAAAAAATAGATCTCTCGTCGTTGGCACTGAACGGTTGGCATGAACTAACGAGAAATCTCGTCGTTGGCACTCAAAGTGTTAAAGGTGCTGATAGTAAAACATTTGCAATGAGGACCATGTAGACTCAACACTGTTGAGGGTCGTCGATGACACAAAGAGTGAGGGCCGTATAGACTCAACCATGAACTAATACCTTTAATGCTGCAGAAGAAAAGCTCTTATCCTCCTGTGCGTCACGCTTAGTCCGTTATTCTTCCTTCACGCATCAAACTCAGTGTTCAGAACATTATTATCTATAGTGTTTACATTAGTTCAGCAACTGCTATCATCTATTGTGTTAGTTAGTTTAGCAACTGCGTCTGTATGACTAATTCACTTCTCTGTATAAAGAAGCCATTTTTTTATTCTGCTCCCTGGAGATAAAGGCAACAACTGTATACAAATGTTGTTACTTTATGCTCTCAGTGCACCTTATAAATGTACTCACGGACGTGATTTCAGCTAATCTCTTAGTTACAACAAGATTGCATGAATCGTATTTCATATTTATAGGTAAGTAATGTTATTTCCAACGTCCACACCTCCATCTATTTCCGGAGAACGGGCATAACATATGGGGGAACGAGAGAATCCAATCACCAAGATTAGATTAGATTAGATTAGATTAAAATGTATTGTCATTATACAGCACAAGTACAGTACAACTTAAATAAGTTTGGCATCCAACCAGAGTGCAAATTTAACAGTAAAGTGCAATAGTAATATACAATGTACAGGTGATTAAACTGGGTATAAATCTGTCTAATTAGTACTACTGAGTATAGTGCTAATCAGTATATACAGAGTTGTAGTATAATATGTACAGTGATACAGGTATAAAGACAGTATGGTAGTAGTCATACAGGCCAGCAGCATAACTAGTAAGAGTAGGATATGTACAGATATAGATCTAGTATCTACCGATATGTAAAAGGTTTATGGGCAGGTATGTATAGACAGGTGTGGATAGATATATATATACGGTGAGAATAAATATATAAATATATGGTATATACAGCATTATTGTACATGCTATCATGCTGTATATATATATATTTATAAAGGGTTCACTCAAATAGTTTCTCAAATAACATTTTAAGCAAGAGACAATTGAGTCAATTGAAAGCGAAGCGATCTTCCCTCTTCCTCTCCGACTCTACCTCTTCCACTCTCCTTTTGCGTTTTACAAAATAGCTGTGGTTAATTCAAAACCATACGCCCATGAAAAAGTACAGCATAGCCTCAATTCCCTCCATTGTGTGGTTGTGTCTCATGTGAAATGCATGCCAGCAGAGTGACCCCTCCCTCTATTCTATTCCATATCTGTCTGAATATACCTGCATACAATCCTTCTATATACAGGCACCTGCATATAACACATGTATGATACATCTGTATGATAGCATGTACAATAATGCTGTATATACCATATAGGCATATAATCCTTTTTACATATCTGTATATCTATATCTGTACATATCCCTTACCTACTCGTATTAGTTACGCTGCTGGCCAGTATGACTTACTACAATAGTGTCTTTATACCTGTATCACTGTACATATTAATACTACAACTCTGTACATACATCTGATTAGCACTATATTCAGTAGTACTCATTTATATATTTTATACCCAGTTTAATCAGCTGTGCATTGTATATTACTATTGCACTTTACTGTTACATTTGCACTCTGGTTGGATGCCAAACCTCTTTTTGTTGGACTGTACTTGCTGTATAATGACAATAATTTAGAATAGAATGTAATCAAATCTATTGTCTCAGCTCCTCCTATCAACACCTACAGCGACACGGGTGTAGGTGTGTCCTGGAGATACAACAATTCAATTCCCGCTCCTCCCGGGCAGCGTGTCGAAGTGTCCTTGAGAAAGATACTTAACCCCTAACTACTCCTGATGAGCAGGTTGGCACCTTGCATGGTCGCCTCCGCCGTCGGTGTGTGAATGAATGGGTAAAATGTGAGGAACAAATTGTAAAGCGCTTTGGATAAAAGCACTATATAAACGCACCATTTAAAACATCAAGGTGCAGCCTACACGTACTGCACCGTCCCTACTGGTCAGTGGAAAGAACCCATATGAGTGACACTCCTGAGTCCACGTATTCTGTTTCCAAACAATTACTTCCTCGAAGGCCAACAATCGTTTTGTAAGAGTAGCCTGTAGGTGTCACTTTTCTTTTTCCAAGCGGTGGATGTCTCTTTCTCTTTTTTGGAGAAAAGATAAGATAAGATAAATAAGATAAGATACGATATTATAAGATAAGATAAGATAAGATAAGATATTCCTTTATTGATCCCCTTGGGGAAATTCAGGTGTCATAGCAGCATGGTGGAGGGGGGAGGTATGGGCAGGTATGGGCAGTGTAATAGTAGAAAGATACAAATATAAGCAATATAATATAATTAACGCTGAATATATATATATATATATATTATATATAAATATATGAGAAAAATAAACTGCATAAACAAATGTGCAGATGAGGGTCTGTATGCCCTATCGGGTTATATTATACGTTACAATAAATACACATTTGAATCTGAATACTACTATGAGTAAGAGTAAAAGTAAACAGTATACACAAGGTGCAGTATACACAAGGTATCCTGACTGGCACAATATACATTGTAGTCTGTGTAGTTACATGTGTCAGTGATGAAGACAAGCGGTTCTGAAGGAGATGATATTACGGTACAGGCACCAGAAGGTTCTGGTTGAAAACAACGCAGATTGTGAAGGTCTCGTGGGGATCAGAGTTGCTCTGCAGGGGGCAGGAAATGAGGAAGGATGAGCAGAACAGGCTGAGGATTAAAGAAAAAGGGCTAAATGAAGACAGAGGAAGAGGTGGAGGCGGTATGTGTGAGGCGGGGGGGGGGATTATTTCACCAAAGCAGGTAGGAAGGGCTTCTTTGAATCTGGGTCAGCATCGACAAATGAGTCAATGCAGAGGTGATCCAGTGTCTGTGGGAATTCATTTCTTTCTGTGGCATCTTTAGGAGGGATTCATTCCTTGTGCACCACTAATATATAAACTCAAGGGGTATGCATGTTACTTTCTACTTATCGTCTTTGAATCTGGCCCCATAAATGGCAGGGCTAGTACCCTAGGTCCTGGACATGCAAGCTATATGAAGACTGAACTAAACAGAATTCAGATGATCCATTCTGGATCTGTTTTCCCGGGATTTGATTTCAATGTTCAATTCAATAACAAGCAGCAGCTTGATGATGCTGCGCGTGTTTGTGGATATTTAGGCTGTGATCACATTGGATGCCTTTTTTGAAGCAATGCTTTTTACGTGCTCTCAGTTGAAAAAGTAAACATTTTACAGACACCGAGAACACCAACGCCAATGTCACCTACTTTCCGATGGATCAATCAAATCAACCGAGGGGAGGAATTATAAATCTGAGGTATCTGGAGAGAAATCGACAAATCGGCAAAACAAACCAATCGATAATGGAGGAAAAGCAGACAAACAGTGTCTGTATGACCAGGTCTTACCACGACCGAGATATGAACAGCAACGCCTGGAGGGCTGTGAGTAGTAATGCATGTAACTTATGTTAGCGTTAGCTGAGGTAGCAATGGTAATCAGTGGTATCGCTCGTTGCGCCCTGTGCACTTTCGATTCTTTATGTACACCACTGCACCTCGCGTTTGAGCGCAAGAAAAAGGCAGCCAATGTGATCACAGCCTTGGGCTGTAGTTGGATTTCTTCATGACCCGCTGAAAAGCTGTGGCTCACTGAGCATCTCGCTCACTAGGCTTCCTGTAACAACTCTTTGGGGGTAGAGAGGGAGACTGGACGGCCTAGGGAGGTAGAGAGGCTGACTAGTAACTGAAAGGTCACTGCTTCAATCCATGGTACTGACAGGAGGGGTGTATTCCAGATGAAAGCTAACTGCAGGGTGGTATTATGGTGCCCACCGTCTCACGAGCCCTTGAGCAAGGAGCCACTGAACCCCAAAACTCCTCCAGGCGGAGCAGGTGCACTGCAGGCGACCCTGCTTCCTCTCTGAAGAAATGCACATGTGTGGGGGACCGTGTGTGTCTGTGCTACTAGGAGGGATATGTAGAAAGATACATTTCAATTGCCTTCTGTAGACAATAAATTCAATCTTCTGCTTCTTTTAATAAACCTCTTAACATACACCCAGAAAAGCGGATCTTCTTTTTTCTTTTACTTGAACTTGAGGACTGCATACTTTTTTTGCAAAGCTTATCTTTATACTTTATGCTTATAGCACATGCATAAGCCTGGTCTCTTTTGAAAGATAACATTCTGAAGTTACTAATGCAAAAAAGGAAAATCACTTTTAGTACTAATGAAATAGAGTAACATAGGGCTGACCTTGAGTTGAACTTGAACTTGTGAACTCACATTTTTCTGTAGCAGTTGCAAAAAAATATATATTATAATAATAATAGGTATAAGCTGGAAAACACAGCAGGCTACAACCCTGACCAATCATTTTCGCGAAAAATGCAGCCCGAGCCGCGGCTATATGCTTGCAAATTGCCATGACTTTCGTCTGTTCCGCCGGTGGGCACGTTGGCCCCAGCGGGCCGTTGCATGTTAAGGTAAATGGACTGCATTTATATAGCAGCGCTTTACAACTCATGCTTCACATTCACCCATTCACTCACACATTCACACAGCGATGACGGAGGCAACCATGCAAGGTGCCAACCTGCTCATCAGGAGCAGTTAGGGGTTAAGTGTCTTGCTCAAGGACACTTCGACGCACTGCCGGGAGGAGTGGGAATCGAACCGGGAACCTTCCAATTACCAGACGACCACCCTACCCCAGTTCTTCTTATTTCCAGTTCTTCTTCTTCTTCAAAGGGTAAAGTGGTAGAACTGGGTAAGAAGGAACAGTGAAAGTGGGTGGGGTCCGTGCCTCCACCACAGCAGCACCCACACCATCCAGGCACCGAGTCTGGCTGAAACCGACAGCTTCAAGGCAGCATGTTTCCCTTTTTCATGCGCCGCACCTCGGATGTGGTGACTCACCGAAGCTGTCCAGGACTCACAGTGGAATAAGCGGCCCTATCAAAGGGCCACGGGGGGGGGATCAAAGCGAAGCGGCCTGGGGAACATAACTGTCTTAAACGGCTCGGCGCGCCTGATCTGAGCTCAGGGAGAGTTAGGTACCGGGCTGGACCCGGCTACAAGTGGCTTCCCTTAATGTGATTAGGAGGCTCTTTGAACCTCCGTGGGACTCGGGAGCACCCCTATCTGATGTAGCCCCCACCCCTCTGGGGAGGAGTGCAGAGGAGGCTCTGAAGGATCGCGACAGACCGGGCATCGTCTTCCGCTGCGCTGGAGGATCCGCAGGGGGCCTGGGTAAAAATGACCATGGGACTGTGGGGTGATTCCATTAGTCCTCAACAAGAAAGAAGAAGTATCTTCATTGTCAAGACAGCCACGATTTGTTTTCCTCCTAATCTCGTTTGGGATTAGTAGCACGCTTCTAAAATGAGGAGGGCACTTAGTGATAAGAACATACGGTTGGTGTCAAATAAATGGTCCTCTGTGTGATTGTGTGTGAGAGAGAGAGAGAGAGAGATAGAGAGAGAGGGAGAGAGAGAGACAAAGAGAGAGAGAGTCCTTACTTGCACATTACACAATTAAAAACGGATATTCACCCGTTGTTTATTGTTATAGTCCTTGTATCAAGAGCCCAGTCAATCAACTAGACTAGAGGATAAAAACACGGCTCCACTCTAATTTCTCATTCATTTACACGTGGATCACCAATTGGGGCCTTTAAAGGAATGTCTCATGTGACCAGAAACCCTTCTGCGATTGTGTCATTAAACGGCGTCTCTCAACGAGGACGTCTAGAGAGAGAGACGTGGTACGATAGCGGGTGACGCGTGGCGGAGCGTTCGGTTGGGCCCGCATGGCGCCTCGTTGCCAGACTTTGATCAAACGTATCCCTCCCTCCCTGCCTTGTTTTGAGCGAGCGTCACTTAGTGGTGGGTATAAATGAGCGTTAGCAGAACACATCGTAACCAGACCTGGAGCCAGTCGCGGGCTCTTCCACCGCCTCATCTGTGTGTCTGCTCTGCGCTGCTGCGTGTTAACGGGGCTTAAGGTCGGACTGCTCCTGAAACTCTGCCGTCTCCTTATCCCCGCCAGTGTTGTGTAAAGAGAGGCATTCTAATCCTATCTGGCCGCAAATCCTCCTCTGGTGCTCCAGACGGTGTGGAAACAGCCAGCCCGCCATGCACAGACACCTGGTTAAAGCCCTCTGCCTGTCTGCTGCCTGGCTATAGCCCTCTGTCTGTCTCTTAAACACGCACACACACACACACACACACACACACACACACACACACACACACACACACACACACACACACACACACACACACACACACACACACACACACACACACACACACACACACACACACACACACACACACACACTCACACACACACACCTAGGCACCTGGCTAAAGCCCTCTGCCTGTCTGCTGCCTGGCTATAGCCCTCTGTCTGTCTCTTAAACTCACACACGCGCATGCACTCACACACACACACACCTACATTAGAGTGGCGATTAGGGCTGGAACGCTGCCAACGGTATTGCAGTCACAGGTGAGCTCTGTAGTTTACTGCAAACAAAGGGAGGGTTTGTCCAGGGGGCTTGTACTTTCTTCATAGCACGCACGCATGCAAGCACATATTATGCACACACACACAGACACAGACACACACACACACACACACACACACATGCAGGCACACACTGTGGTACATAATGAAAATGTTGCCTTGTGTAAAAGCTCAAGCATTAGGGGAACTGTGTGCATGCGTAGGAAGAGAAAGATGCGTAGGAAGAGAAAGAAGAAAGAAAGAAAGAAAGAAAGAAAGAAAGAAAGAAAGAAAGAAAGAAAGAAAGAAAGAAAGAAAGAAAGAAAGAAAGAAAGAAAGAAAGAAAGAAAGAAAGAAAGAAAGAAAGAAAGAAAGAAATATAGCATGAATGTTTCATTTCACACCACAGCCAGCATTGAACCAATAGGCAGAGGTGAAGTGAGGATCACTGCATGTCCTCCTTTCAACTCTTCAGAGAGAGAGAGAGAGAGAGAGAGAGAGAGGGGGGGGGGGGGGTCCTGTGCTGTAACAGCTGGCACAGTTTGCCAGCTTATTATTATGCCATGGCCGAAAGAAAGCCTGGCAAAAAAAACTAAAAACAAAACATTGACCTCTCAGTCTCGTCTGCTTGTCGTGGGCCATTCATGAGTTACTGGAGGGAACAGCTCAGTAATTGTTGCTTTGCTGCTCGGATGCCGGCTGCCAGCCAGCGA
Organism: Notolepis coatsorum; assembly: GCF_963971535.1. NCBI lineage: Eukaryota > Metazoa > Chordata > Actinopteri > Aulopiformes > Paralepididae > Notolepis > Notolepis coatsorum. The sequence goes on along the minus strand of NC_140176.1, from coordinate 48,431,484 downwards.
CATTATCCCTAAATGACACCGTGTTATTTTGGGTGATCCGCAAAACTGCAGGAGTCAGGAGGACCCTGCATTCAAAACACTCTGATGATAGTCTGCCAGGTTGGCTCCATAAATCATCCACTATCAAGAGAAAAAAGAAAAGAAAAAAAGAAAACCTTGAGCGGTGTGTATCCAGAGAGTCGTCACCGGATTCAGGGAAGAATGTTTAGACAGTCTCTGCATGAGAAATGGGAACCGATTTAGTGAGGTTGTTCACTTTCGATTTCTAATCTAATATGTTCTGGGACTCCCAGAAAAGAAAAAACACAAAGAAAACCCCACATTAGCTGATCATTTAACTGGCTCCTGTTAAAGGTCAATGGTCATTTGAAACAGGAAGTGGACTTAGAAAGGGATATTCCCCCCGCATGCATTACTAGATCAATGCCTTCACCCCCCCCCCCCCCCCCCCCCCCCCCCCCCCCTCTCCCTCTCTGTTTGACTGACGAATATCACGGGCGTAATATCATGTTGCTTGTATGTGCGACCCGAGTGAAACCCTACGACCTGTTGGCTCACAGCCAAGTCTTAACGTCAGGTGCAAAGAAAAACACATGTTGTAAAGCAGCTAACCATGGGTCATGTGATCGTGTTGGGGGTTCGCTGAGCTGACATGGGATCTGGGGGATTCTGACGCCAGTGAATTCCATGTCTGACGTTTTCACATTTAAGAAATAAAGAGACCCATATAACTCTGTATGATAGCATGTACAATAGTGCTGTATACAGTAGCCTACCGTATATATATACTGTACATTTATATATTTATATTTACCACAATATATATATATATATATATATATATATATATATATATATATAAATGGTAAATGGCTGCATTTATATTTATTATTATTATTTATTATATCCAAAGCGCTTTACAGTTTGTTCCTCACATTTGACCCCTTTACCCATACATTCACACACCGACAGCGGAGGCAACCATGCAAGGTGCCAACCTGCTCATCGGGAGCAGTTAGGGGTTAAGTGTCTTGCTCAAGGACACTTCAACACGCTGCCCGGGAGGAGCGGAAATCAGAGCGGCAATCGAACCGGGAACCTCCGGATTACCAGACGATAGCTCTACCTCTTGATCCTCTGTCACCCTATATATATCCATATGTGTCTGAATATACATGCATATAATCCTTCTATATACCTACTTATACACCTATATATAACCCATATGACTCTGTACAGTGTACAATAATGCTGTATATACTGTATATATATATTTATTCTTACTGTATATAGATATATACTGTCTGTACATACCTGCATATAATCCTTTTTACTAGGGATGTCCGATATTATCGGCCTACCAATATTATCGGCCGATATCGGCATTAAAATGTGATATCGGAAAATATCGGTATCGGAAATTAAGAGTTGGACAATATCGGTATATCGGTATCGGTAAAAAAGCCAATATCGAGCATCCCTACTTTTTACATATCTGTAGATACTATATATATAATTATCTGTACATATCCCTTACCTACTCTTACTAGTTACACTGCTGGCCAGTATGACTTACTACCATAGTGTCTTTATACCTGTATCACTGTACATATTAATACTACAACTCTGTGCATACATCTCATTAGCACTAGTAGTACTAATTTATATATTTTATACCCAGTTTAATTACATTGTCTATTTCTGTTGCACTTTACTGTTACATTTGCACTCTGGTTGGATGCCAAACCCCTTTTTCGTCATACTGTAACTTGTGCTGTATAATGACACTGATTTAGAATCTAATCTAATTTTATCTAATCTAAAGAGAGATAGCCTCATGTATTTTTCTTTCAATTTGAATGGCCACGAAAGGAACAGAGTAATGAAAAGAGGTATGATTTACATACGTGGCGTTGAGAGGTAAACCACCCACACAGGGGTCTGCACTCTGTCCCACAACCTGGCATCAAACAAGAGGAAACCCATTCCATCACATCTCTGTGAATTTGCATTTTTATTATTAATCCCAAATCACTGCCCAGAATTGGAATTATTTCTCACCGATTAGCATTCCCTCTTTTATTCCTCAGAGGGGCGAGGGCTTATACTCCTATAGTCAATCTATCTCCGCTCTGCAGAGCCCATAAATTGGGGCTAAAGAGGGTAGACAAACACACACTAGGCTGGTGCTGTGGGAATCAGGAGATTTAATCCTTTGTCATTATCTGGCAGGCCCTGCCAGCAGACATCTGC
>NC_140176.1:48411031-48429031 GCF_963971535.1 Notolepis coatsorum | reverse complement strand
GAAGGGGGTGAGAGAGAGAGTGACACACCCAAAGTCCCTTTATGTTGTCCACATTAGTTGTTATTAGTTTATTAGTTGTAAATTTGAGAAATAGATAGATAGATAGATAGATAGATAGATAGATAGATAGATAGATAGATAGATAGATAGATAGATAGATAGATAGATAGATAGATAGATAGATAGATAGATAGATAGATAGATAGATAGATAGATAGATAGATAGATAGATAGATAGATAGATAGATAGATAGATAGATAGATAGATAGATAGATAGATAGATAGATAGATAGAGGGGGAGAGGCTGGAGAGAGAGAGAGAGAGAGAAAGAGAGATAGAGAGAGAGAGAGAGAGAGAGAGAGAGAGAGAGAGAGAGAGAGAGAGCAGAGAGAGAGAGAGAGATACACGCACCCTTGTCCCTTCATGTTGTCCACATACGTTACATTAGAGAACAGGGTCCATTTCCTGCCTCTATCTCAGGGTGACTAGACGTACAGCCGGAGCCAGGCAGCCAGGTGGGCCGGTCTATTGCGAGCTTCAGCGGAAAAATAAAACTCCCCATGTCGTCCAGCTGTGAGCGTGCGGCTGGCAAGAAAGATGAGTCAGGTTAATAAAGGAGAAGCGATGAGTCATTCTTGAGAACAAGCACACGCAGAGCACTAACTCAGTAGACAGTAAAGTGGAGTTTATATCACAGATTAGAAAGCCTTTTTATCTATCTAATGCGGCCGGCTCATGCTTCCTTACAGGTACAACGCTGTATAAGCAAAATGGCCAGATCTCTATTAATTAAATCTAACCTCTGTTTAACCAGGAAGGCCCAGATACAATATCTTTTCCAAGAAAGACCTGGCTGCGGTTGCGGCATCAATAAATTACAACGGAGGACATTATAAAAGCCAATCGGACGAAAGTGAATGCGTTGCGAAGCGTCGAAGAGGGAAGGGTGAGCGTGTCAATACGAGATACGGTAGAAAAGATCTCTACAGGATATCTTTGACAACAACACTGCAAAACAATACGTGAGGAGGGGGTGGAGGGGGGGGGGATCCAATGAAACCTGATGCTGTTTGTTCTTCTAAAAAGGACCTTCGGAAAGCCAGTGTGGAAAACAGTGGAGAACACAGCCAGAGGAAAGGATACTAATCTAGGCCTAATCCCTGCAGCATCTGTCACAAATACATTAATCAGTAGGAAAGGAAACATGTTATTCTCTAATGCCTCTTATCTGGGCACACTGTTGTTCAACTGTGCCGACCGTAGGTGAGTCACAACTCTTCGTTTAAGCTAGGAATGAATATGGTAATAGAAAAACAACAGTGTTCTTTCTCCTTGTAAACCGACTAGTCGTCCTGTCTCTCTCATGTAAACCAATTTCACTCCTTTTAGCTGGATTGTAATAGATTACAATTCCAATTACTATAAAAAAATATATATATATAAAACATTTTAAATAAGTAGGCGGCATGGTGTTGTAGTGGTTAACACTGTCGCCTCACAGCTAGAAGGTTGTGAGTTCGATTCCCGCTTGGGAACCAGGTTGCCGTGTTGCCAATTACCCAGGTGGGGTATCTCCCGGGCCTTTCTGTGTGGAGTTTGCATGTTCTCCCCGTGCTCGCAAGGGTTTTCCTTCCCGATAAGATAAACCCAATGGAAAAACATGCACAACAGATCGCTAACGCTGTCGCGTCCCTGACGAAGACGGACAGGAGCACTTGGATTGGTCTCTGGGCGCGGCCTCGTCTACAGCCCTCGTCTGCCCTTGGGGGGAAGGACGATGGGATGGGAGGTGCAGAGAACATTTCGTCAACGACTCAGTGCATGTGTCTGTGTGTGTGTGTGTGTGTGTGTGTTCCTGTGGGTCGTCCACCGCATGTGTGTGTGTGTTAATCTGATGACAAATAAAGACTTATACTTATACTTATTAAAATTGCAGGGAGAGTATTTAGCTGAATGCTGTTAAGACCCCACTTAGAGTTAAGGATGCTTTTATAAATGGTTCGTAAAGATTTACCAACTGATTTATAAAAAAGAACTGAACTGAACTGAACTGCAATTCATTTGATTATCAAAGATGCCACATATTTTATATTTGTATGGCTTTATATTTTATATTCAGGTGTGTGTGTTTTTTATTTTTTTTCTCAAATCTTTTTATTTAATTTTTTCCAACATGAAACAAAACATATCACAATACAATAACAATAATAATAATACACAAAAAGACATCCCAGGACAATAACTTAATACAACAATGACAAGACAATAGTTGAGACAAATTGTAGAGTGATCATCCTGAGCCCCCTCCATACACAGCAGCCACGATCCCCAACCCTCGAGGACCCCGAGTCCGGCACCCCAGCGAGTCAAAGCATCATGCCTCTTTAACACCACGACCCGCCGAGGCCCCGAACTAGGGCCCCCCCCCCCCCACCCGAGCCCGCGACCATCCGACCCAAAGCCAAAGGGGCCCAGAACATATACATAACCAATTATACAAAAAAAAATAAAACAATATACACTCGCTCGTTTCCAAATTTATATGCATTCTTTTAACTTTGCTACAGCAGCCAACCAAATTGCGATATTAGATTAATTAACCCCTATAACACGTGCAGTGGATATCTCCAGATAGATTACATCAAGATAGGTGAGAATCCATACCTTCGGGCAGAGTTTGTCTGGGTGAATCCAACGTGAGGCAATAAAAAAATTTGCGGCTGTGAGGCCGGCCAAAATTAGTCTTTTCACATGTGTAGAGGTCGGTAATCTAGAGACATCATTCAATAACAATACAGAAGGAGATACGGGTATGGTCAGAGAGAAAATATCTGAGAGCTGAGAGGTAACATTTTCCCAAAAAATCTCAACAGGAGGGCATTCCCAGTACATATGCATAAATGTTCCTGTGGCACCGTTTGGACACAAGGTACATCGAGAGTCAGGTCTGAGACCCATTAGACTCAATCGTCTAGGGGTTAAATAAGTCCTGTGAACAAAATTTCGATGAATCTGTTGGTGATCTGGGTTGCGTGAGGATAACCGAACATTTTCCCAGACTGCATCCCAATCAAAATCTACATCCAACTCCGGGATATCCTTTCTCCAATTCATATCCAGGGGGAGGTCTTTATACGAGGACATAAGTAAATGGCGATAAAAGTCAGAAACGAAGCCTCTCTATGTCTCTTTGTCATAAAATAATTTGTGAAAACGGTGATGCACTAGTGGAGCGTCCCATAGAAGGCCATGAGCCTTCAGAGCTGCTCTTATTTGTAAATAAAAGAAAAAGGAGGTACCGGGGAGATCATATCCGTTGGATAGATCCTGGAAAGAGCGGCGACCAGAGTTATCGAAGATATCCCCCAACGTGTGGATGCCTTTCTTTTCCCATCTAGGGTACCTAATAGGTTGTTGTCCAATAAGGAGGAGATTGTTATTGAATAGAGGGGAATGCGTGTGCCATTGATGGCGGTTAGTACCCACTTTATGGGTGTCACGCCAAGTCTGGATCACATGTGTGATAAGAGGGCCAAATCGTAATTTGCATTGCTTAATTGATATGTTGGTATACACAATATCCTGAAGTCTATATGGGGACACCATCTTCTCCTCCAATGGTCGCCAAGACACGGCTGCTTGAGCGTCAAACCAAGTAATCAGAGGTCTCAGAGAGAAAGCTGGAAAATAATATTTAAAGTCTGGAAATGCTAAGCCCCCATCGAGTTTACTCCTTTGGGCAGTTGATCTCTTTAAGCGCGGGCGTTTATTGTTACAAACGAATTTATATGAGGCAGAGTGCAATTTCTGCCAGTAACCAACAGGAGGAGGTAATGGGAGCATGGAGCTGATAACGTTAATTCTGGGTAAAATATTAATTTTAATTATTGACGCACGGGCCTGTAATGATTTTTTTTTTTTATTATTATCTGTTGAAGTCATTTTCGTAATCCTGTCACCCAAGCTGGAGTAATTATACCTTACCGTCTGGCTAATAGTGGGGAATATTTCAATCCCGAGACATTTAAAGTGCTCCACCATAAGTATGTTTGCAGGTAGGATGGTAGCCTTCGCAGGCTCATTAAGTGGAAGAAAAGCAGATTTTGGCCAGTTGATCTTAAAGCCGGACAGGCTGCCAAATTCATCTATCACGCTGAGCAGATGAGGTAGAGAGACGGAGGGATTCTGCATAAACAGGAGTACATCATCTGTGTATAAGCTGATATGGTGATGTGTGCCCTGAATTGAAACAGGAGATATAATTTGGGATTGTCTTATGTATTGAGCTAGAGGTTCGAGGGATAAGGCGAAAAGTCCGGGACTAAGAGGACAACCCTGTCTAGAAGAGCGCGGGACAGAGAAGAGTGGCGAGCAGAACTTCCAATATTAAGATCATGGCCGAAGGCCCTGTGTAGAGAACTTTGATCATATTAATGAAACCCTCACCCAACCCCATCCTTCTAAGAACTGCCCACAAGTAAGACCACTCCAATCTGTCAAAGGCCTTCATTGTGTCCAAGGACATGACCGCTGTAGGGACTGCAATATCCTTGATGGGTCGCCAGATGATTACATTTTTAATTTTTTTAATCCATAGAAGATTTTTTTTTTTGTCAGACCACTTAACTTAGAAGCAGGCCAGGCCAATGTTTCTAGTTGCAGCGGCGCAATAGTTAACCTAGGTGAGGAACAACCAGGAGATCACTGCAACTCACACAAGTTGGAGAACTATCTCTCTCTCTCTCTCTCTTGCTCACACACACACACAAAGGGAGCCGCATGTGATTGGTGGAGGCGGGACCATTACAAAAAACAAAAAATCCATCAAAATCAGTGTTGTTGCTAATCATTGACACATGCTAGCCTGTAATAATCCCCCCCAGACAAATCTACTTTGCATTTGATATATTGCAAATATATGCCATCACACACACTGGCATTTAAAGGGTTAGAATTATAAAATGAATATGTGGTGTTATGATCAGGGCTGAAGTTGAATAAAAGATTGTATTATTTTCAATCTGACATTACAAAAAACAGAAAATCCATCTAAATCAGTGTTGTTGCTAATCATACAGCTAACCTGTTTTTTAACAATAATTTGTGATGCCATCACAAACACTGGCATTTAAAGGGTACAAATAAAAAAAGTTCCTGCACCAGAATGCAGGAAATTAAGTCTTTGTAACAAAAAATTTCCTGGTGGGGGACCCCCAGACCCCCCGCTTAAAAAGTGGCCTGACTGGGGCTATATTTCACACTATATTTCCTGGCCTGAATGATTTCCGCAGTCCGGCCCTAGTTAAAAGCCTCCAATGCTTATTAGTGTGTGTACGTTAGAATGTTTGCATGTTTCAACCATACATTTCCATTTATAAAGATGGAATTTAGATTTATTTTTACCTCCTATAATAGTGGGGGTCGCGGCTCTCTGACACCGTTATTTCGGGAGTCGCGGCCTGAAAACTTTGGGAATCCCTGGACTAGAGTAGTTGTGCTGCAATGAAGAGATCAATGTGGCATGAAGCTTTTCCAATTCCACCAGCTTGGAGAGACGTCCCTTGCGGAGATTAGATGCAAAGAGAGTAGTGTTACTTCTGATAAAACCCTTAACGGAATCCCATCGAATTCTGGGGTCCTGTACCGAACCAGCATTAAACTGCAGGAATTCAGTGAGCTTCTCTTTATATTGCAAGTTAAACTCTCCGTTTTTCAGTAGGGTTGAGTTAAAGCGCCATCTAGGGGCGCGGGACGTTATTTTACTGAGTGAACCCTTGAGGAGGATACCTTTGTGGTCTGAAAGTGCTATGGGCAATAAGTCAACATCAAAGCTATCAAAGAGACGTGGGGAAGAAAAAACATTCTGGAAAAGGTCTTATGTCTCGACGAGAAGAAGGAGTAATCTCTCGCAGATGGGTTGAGCGAACGCCACATATCAATTACCCCCGTGTCCTTAGACCAGGCCTGTAGGGCTGTGGTAGCTTGCTTCTGATCAGAGGTTTCCGCGTGATTGGATCTATCAATCAATGGATCCCAAACTGCATTAAAATCATTTTAGCAATAGTAATTCGACCCTCTGCATCAGACCACACATCCAACAGTTTAATATTCAAATTTCACTTCGCTATTAAGGCTACCCCTTGGGCCTTGGTGCTAAAAGAAGAAGAATTTATGTTATGGTAAAATCTATTTGCCAGTCTTGCGTTATCCACCAATAAAAGGTGCGTTTCACTCAGTAAAGCAAGGTCCACTTCCTTCCTTTTTAGCCACGTTAGTACACTTGTGCGTTTATGCGGTATATTGAGACCCCCTGTATTCCAGATCAGGATATTCAAATTAGCCATAGTCTAAAAAGGCTGCAGTATGATTGAATGTAATTCGTTTGGAGTAGAACAATATAATAGATACATATCCACTCGTTAAGGTCCTATTGAGTACCGAGCGTGAGCGTGAAAACAAAAATAAAACAGAGCGAGTCGACTGGAAAGAAAAACAAAAAACAACCCAATCCCCCATTCCATCCCCCCCATCAGAATACTTGTCCGGTATCGATCAAACATCAGTTGGTCACCCTTGACCGAGCACAGCAACCACAACAACATTATAACTTGTAAGGTACATTGTAACAATTTAGAAAAAAGGAACCCACTTCACTCAACTGAGAGAAGAAATCTATGCAGAGTTCAATGCGAAGTTCAAAGTGCAGACGATAAAAACAGGTGCATTAAAACACAGCTCGTCTGAGTTAAACTTGAAAAAAGGGCAACATGCGTACCCGTCGTTGAGAAAATACAGCGGAGACAAACCTTGAGCGTTATCGTTCAGCTGGAGCAAAAAGTCATAGTAGGCACGTGGCAACGGCAATGTTAGCTAGGAGAGCTGGACAACCAGCACGCCCGAGCTTAGCTTAATCAGGCTCAGGGCCTGTTATCTATTATACCCTGATTCACGTAGGCAGCTCCGCCGAGAAAGGACCATCCCCCTCGACCGGCAGATACGTTAAAACTAGTGCTGTCAGGCGATTAAAAAAATTAATCTAATTAATTACAGGATTTGTAATTAATTAATCTAATTAATCGCATTTTAATCGCATAACCATTTTATGCCTGATATTCTATATTATATAATCATATTTCAAATTGCATGTGTCCGGATGGCAGAATTCAGTACTGTATCTACAAAACCTTCTGTTTAATCATCTTCCATCTATTAATTTGCTTAGATTTTTCAGGTCTGGTCAATTTGAGCATGGTGTTATTCACAGTCAAAGATACAAAAAAAATTATTGATATTCTCATTTGGTTCATTACAATTTACTCAAAATACAATTTTCATTCAATCAATCACCGCGCAGATTGATTGATTGAATGAAAATGTTATTAACAGATTGCAGAAAGGGTACAATACAGTACGGCACACAATTGTTAAGGGGATGCAGACCAGGGTGCAACTTGCACCGTGCAATCCATTCTTTGTGGATCTAGCCCACAGTATTTCTGACACTGGGAATACATTCCCTGAGATTCATAGATGTCCCTAGAATCAGATACCAAGAACATGCAAATGGACCATATTAAAAAATAAAAAAGTCTGTAAATGTGTATTCTACATTCTTATGGAATGAATGAGATACAAAAAAAATATTATTATAAAAAAAAAAAAAAAAAAATTGTAATTAATTTTGAGTACATTTTCATAACGCGATAATTTGCTGTGTAATTAATTAATCTAATTAACGCGATAAACTGACAGCCCTAGTTAAAACATAGTTCGTTTGAGTGAAAAAAGACAACATGCATAACAATCAATGCGAAGTTCAGTGCAGAGTTCAATGTTCAGACAATAAAAAGGCCAATGCGTTAAAAAGCACAGGTCGTGGGGCGGCTGAGTGGCGCAGTGGGCAAGGCGCTCACCACTAACGCAGGAGATGCTGGTATCGAGCCCAGCTCTCGGCGTTGCTACCGGCTTGGCCAGTCGCCATACTAACACAATTGGCAGTGTTAGAGGGTGGGAAAGCCGGTGGGTGGGATTGGACTTTGTGGACGGCGACTCCTACAGGTCGGTTGGTGCGCTTGTACAGCAGAATCAGGAAGTATCGGGGGCAGCGTGAGCCTCCCACGCGTTACTCCTCGCCACTGAGAGATTGCGCTGTTCAGGTGAAAAGATGCGACAGCTGCCTCCTCGTGTACCGGAGGGGACAATTGATGCAAGGCTTGGTCCTCACTGCAGCCGACCAGTGGGAGGCATAGTCTAGCAACGTTCGAGACAGGGGAGGGGAGAATTGAAGGGAGAATTGGCGAGGCGAAATTGGGATGGGAGAAAAATAGAAAATAAGGAGTAATACAGCGTAGATAAACCTTGAGTGTTACCGTTCTGTTGGTCCGAAAAGCTGCGGTAGGCGAGTGGTAGCGATAGTGTTAGCTTGGATAGCCGGAAAATAAGCACGCCTTGTACTTAGCACACCGGGCCTGTTATTCCCCAATGCCCGTAGCCTGTTCCACCGGGGCCGGCTCGCCTCCCTCGGCCGGGGGGGCCGTCGTGCCGCTTTGAAGGAAACTCTCCGCCTCGGACAGCGACGTGAACAGGCGGTTCCAGGAGACAACTCCGCGGCCCATCTTGATCTTCAAAGTTGCAGGGTATAGTAGGTAAACCTCGATGCCCCTCTCACGAGCAAATCCCATAGCCTTAGAGAAGGCCCTGCGACACCTGGCGGTGTAATCGCTTAATCCGCGGCGAATCTAAGGGTATAATTAGCCACTTTTGGAGGGTGTTCCCTGGCCTCTTTGAGAATAGTCTGGCGTGTAGTGAACCGCAGGCAGCAGAATATAAAGGTGTGTGGACGTTCGCCCTTCTCCGGGGGACCGTTCCTGAATATTCTATGCACCCGCTCAATCTCCGGTAGAGTGACGGTCGGAAACCACTGTGGAATCATCTTCAATGTTTTCGGGCAAGCCGTATATTCTGATGTTGCACCTTCTATTCCGGTCCTCTAGGTCAGCCATCTTATTTTTGTAAAAAAGAAACTTGTCTTCAATCGCCGAGATTTCAGTGGAGTTGGTTTCAGCTACAATCGCAACCTCGGCCATCTCTTCTTCCACTCTAGTGAGCCGCGTGGTCGCGCTAGCTACATCCTCCTGGAGCAAGTCCAGTCTGTTGGTTAGCTGCAGCATGCTAGCATCAAGCTCAGCACGGAACAAAGTCCTGATAAATTCACTGTCAACCTCATTTAATGTTCCAATCTTGTTTGGTATTTGTTTAGCCATAACTATGAAGTATAATGTGAGCGTATGGCGTACAATTAGCGTCGTTATCAATATTAATGTGAAGTGGTCACGGAGCTCGGAAAAGTCACGCAGCCATCTGATCCGAGCGTAAACCGGAAGCCAGGTTTTTTTTTTTTTTATAATTCTACCAGTCATAGCCATGATTGTCATCATTAGAATGTTCACTACTGATATTGTACACCTGAAAGTGTTAAACCACCCTTAACTCATTGGCTGCCAGCTATTAGCCTTATCCTGTGGTAGCTACTGCCACGCTGTAAACGATGGGAGTTAGTCACCTTGTTTGTAGAGCTAAATCTATATTCTATATTCTAGCCATGGATACAATACTATAGTCATTTGACATTGAGTTTCTTCCAGTCAAGATGCAAAAAAGAGATAATTTTCCCGTTCCCGTGTTATACCGTGGTGAATATAAGTATGGTTTTAGAGCGGTCTAGGGTAATTCATGAAATGCTTAGTTATGGCAGTATATGTCGATTCCATTGTAGACTTTGCCGTTTCTTGCCTGAACCCGCTATCGTTCCGAAAACAAATCTAGATCATAGCTATTATGTTCCATCATGAATGCATGAAAGGGGGGGGGGGGTCGTTTCTGATTATTTGATTGTCAGTAACGGCATTCACATTGAACACTAGAAAACGGTTATCAGCCCGATCGGTGTGAAAGCGTTGCAGGATCAAGCTAAAATTCATGTCAAATCGCCCTTACCTGTGGCCGGGAGTAATCCAAAAAGAATATTCCAATTGGTTGATCGCCATCTGCTATATCCAATGTCCATTTGCTCTACGGCATAATTCACCACAACATATGGATCGGAGATATTTGACAGCCTTCGATGGAACCGGGACAATCGTTCGCCTCGCCCAACAAGGGAAAATGAAACCCGAGACCTGGGGCCGTCCCACAGAGAAAGATACAAGGGTAGAAATGGTGCTCGATACTGCCGTCTAGCGTGATGCGGCCGGTATTGCACTTTTACATTGGCATGAGGATTCCCCATGTTAATCCAGAGTCAGTGAGCCTGTAATGAATAGAAATATCGAATAAAATAAATAACGAGTATACTCATTGGCGTTCAATGATTGGCGGACAATAACGAGTATAATCGTTGTTGGCAGTGAATGAGTTAAAGGGGAATAACACCCAAATTGTGAATTCCAATGTTATTTCTAAGGCCAAAGGTAGTTCAATCGATTATTTGTGAACATGAGCGACTCTCTCCCAAAGCCAGAAACCAGATAAGTAAGACTCAGACTTATGATGTCAACAAGTATAAAGTCTGGAGCTGCTCCATAAACAATGAATGGGAGAGACTTATTCTGTGGACCCACAGAATGTTTGTGTGAGTTTTATTCAACAGTAGTGTTCTCAGGTCCGAAACAGAAAATGTATCCCAATACTCAGAACATTCCCCCGGTTGCTCTCAGTGTAACATCTTTCCCAATTCATTGTCTATGGAGCAGCTTTTCAGCCTTTATACTTGATGACATCACAAGTTTGAGCACAAATGTTTTTGACTGTCTTAGACCAGAGGAATAACATGTATGAATTTGTAAATTGGGTGTAGTCCCCCTTTAACAGATTCAACACAACTGTGAATTAGTACTATTAGAAGCCACCCAACTCCTCCTGCATTAACCTCGCCTCGTCTACTGCAATGTACTGCTACCGCCACCAAAGCACTTCAACTTCCCATTGTCGCACGGATCTACTTCAAGGTCCTTGATCTGGCATACCGTGCAGGGAGGGGAATGGCTCCATCCTACATCTGGTCAATGGTTTCTAACTACACACCCTCAAGAGTCAAGACCCCTCCACTCTGCATCTTCTGGCCACCTCAGACCCACTCCTACCGGAGCTCTGGGGGGGGGGGGGGGGGTCATCAAAAGACAAGCAGGCTATTCTCAGTCCTTGTTCCACAATGGTGGAACGAACTTCCCACCACAGTCAGGACAGCTGAAACCTGGCCAGTTTTCTGCCATCAACTAAAAACTAAACACCTCTTCAAACAATATCTGAAATCGATTTTTTTTTTTTTTTTTTTTACTTACAAATAAATAAACTTCTTACAGTTTTTTTACTATTATGTGTGATGGATCACGGTTTATGTGGGTTTTATTTTAGTTTATTCTAAGGTGCTTTGGCTTTTTTTCGTCTTTCTGTGAGGGACAGCTGTCTATTTCATCTTTATGTGAGGGACAGCTGTCAATCACTGGCCTAGTCTGCAGTTAATTGCCATGTGGCATGGCAGGTGTGTGGGCTTGATTGCCACCTGATTGGTGTCAGGTGTGCAGTGCCTTTAAGTAGGATTGGTTGACTGTGTTAGGATGCTTGTCCATTTCATGTTTTTCCCTCAATAGTAGAGGAGTGTCCCAAGCTCATGCTTCTAGGGTTTTCTCTGTCTCTAGTGCTATTGTTTCTCTTGTTGTTTAACTGCTAGGCAGTGGTGGTTATTTTGGGATTTTTACTCAGTTATTTTATATTGGTGTTTTGTGTTTCCTACCGTTTTTATTTGTATTTATTTTATTCTTGTGTTTTCCCCCACCCTCTCTCTCATCGCTCAGCGATTCCAGTCGTTACCCTCTGGGGTAACTTTAAGATTCCCCTTTTTGTGTGTGTCTGCATGTGTGTCCTACACCCCCCCCCCCCCCCCCCAATCCTGATAATTATGTACCTTATTACTATGCTATATGTCTATACTACCGTGCAATACCATCTATCTACACCAGGGGTGGACAATTAATTTTTACAAGGGGCCACATGAGAAACCTGAACTGTGTTGGAGGGCCGAACCAATGATAACTTAATTCTGCTCAATATTCATTATCTCCCATTGTAAAAATTTACCACGGGCCGGACACGGACGCCCAAAGGGCCGGAAGTGGCCCGTGGGCCGTAATTGCCCAGGTCTGATCTACACTATTTGACGAACAATACCACTGACCCTTAGTTGCCAGAGATGTACCCCTCCTGCTGACTTGTTCTAGTCACTTTGGATAAAAGGCAAAGCGTCAGCTAAATTACTGGATGTAAATTTAAATATACTGCTACTCTTATCAGCTGGCCTCACATGACGGAGATGACACATAGGTCCATTCGCTCACAAATGCAAATAGTCACTCACGGGCGGCCCGGGCTATTAGCAGTGCTTTTCACGTCAAGATTCCATCAACACCTTTCGTTGTACACTCTCTAATCGCAGCCTGCAAACGTCCTCCTAATGGACTGAGAGAACCGACTCCCCCAACCGCTCTGTCAAACGGGGCGGACCCGTTAACAAGCCGTAAATCAACATTTACTTTTACAGGTTTCTATTAATTGGCACCTCACACAGGCGTGTCGTTAGCATGTCGGCACGGATCCGTCAAGTGTCCTTGATTTCTCCCTGGCTGTCGCGGGTCTCACGGAACGACAACAGTGCTGGCGTCATCGCAGGCGGTATCACACGGTCATTAATATGAAGGGTCCTCTGGTGTGTGTGTGTGTGTGTGGGTATCGCCGCTGATAGATTCATGGCCAATCGCCTGGGTGTGTGTGTGTGGAGCCGTTGTCTGTGTGTGGGGTGGGGGAGGGTGGGTGTTGTTTAGTTGATTAACAGCACCTGGAGGTGTGAGAAGGAGCTGATGCGTGGTCACTGACGGGGGGCCCCTCAGACAGCTTTTAATCACCATGACACACACATACACACACTTGTCACTCCACTTCCCTCGGCCCCCATTAGTTAAAAGGGGCTTATGATGCTCTGCCAATCCCATTGAGGCTCCTCAGCGCGCAGGACACATTATTGTGGTGAAACGGGCCTTAAGGGCTATTGGACGTCTTTGGAGTGTTTTTTGGATTCGTTTACATCTGCGGTATATCATCGCTATGCCATCGACGGCATGGAGGGGAACCGGGGGATGATTAAAGTGGAGGCCCATTAAATCTCTAACATATCATGAGATCCACTGCCTTAATCTCTCCGCAAAAGCTGGCTGTTTCCCTGGTTGGGGGGGAAAAGCTAAACAGCCTCTCTTATGCTTCAAAACAAACAGCGTGTTTACATAGGCGAGGGCCGACTAGGGAGAAAAGCCTGCTCAGCACTGATTGAATTCGCTTTGTTGTGTGTGTATGTTGTGTGTGTGTGTGTGTGTGTGTGCATTTCTTTTAATCTAATCTTGTTATTATTATGACATGCTGTTTTATTTGCACATCTCATCCGCAGTTAATTCAGAACCGTCAGCAGTAATATGTGAGGATGTACGAGCCCCATTAGCGTAATGATTGCATTATGCAACTAACGTCATCATTTTTGGTACGAATCCCCTGCTCTATGGTCCCTGTGCTGTCATGCAAAGGGAATCTGATAACGCTATGTTTGTTTTTTGGTCTCTTAAGTCTCTGAGGCTATTGTTGGAGGGAGTTATAATACCCTGTTCACCTCTTTATAAACTGTATGTTACAGAGGGAACATCACGTCCTGTACGCACACACACACACATGCGCATATGCACACACACACACGCACACACGGGCGCGCATGCATGCCCACACAGAGACACAAAACACAGATATACACACACGCACACACAGTACACACACACACACACACACACACACACACACACACACACACACACACACACACACACACACACACACAGACAAAAACACACACGCAGACACAAAACACACACACACACACACAGAGAGACAAAAACACATGCAGACACAAAACACAGACATACACACACACACAGACATAAAACACAGATATACACACACACACACAGTACACACACACACACACACACACGTACAAACACATACTCACACACACAGACAGACACAAAACACAGACACACACAAAAACACACACACAAACAGACACAAAACACAGACATACACACACAGTACCAGTACACACATACTCACACACAGAGAGAGACAAAAACACATGCAGACGCAAAACACAGACACACACACAAACACACACACACACAAACACAGACACCACACACAAACACACACACAAAAAACACACACACACACACATACACACACTGTATTATGGGCACATTCTCCCTGGGCTCAGTAGCTCTCAGGCTTGATGGCTTGTGTGTCACGTGACCAGGAATGACTCCGCTCAGCTCGCCCCCTGTGACCTTCCTACTGGTACACAAATATTGCTCATTACACACTGGGTTTATGTGCTGGATATAGCCATTGACCCCCCCAGTACTGTGCCTCCACCTCTCCTCTCCTCTCTCTCTCTCTCTCTCTCTCTCTCTCTCTCTCTCTCTCTCTCTCTCTCTCTCTCTCTCTCTCTCTCTCTCTCTCTCTCTCTCTCTCTCTCTCTCTCTCTCTCTCTCTTTCCTCATCTCCTCCCTGTCGATGACTAGTTACCAACGGGGCAGTAAATTATACTGGCTGAGGTGGGATTAGTTATAAGAAGGGGGGATGTCTGAAAGGCAGTGAAGAGGAGGAGGACGCGGCCGCAGTCCACACACACAGACACAGACACACACATACAGACACACACAGACACACAGATGATTGTCTCTTTGCAAGCCAGACAACTCCTCATTTTACTGCTCCTCACCCCCCCCCCCCCTCCCCCTCCTCCTCCTCTTCCACTGGCAGATTGCACTATCAATCATTCCCAGTTTTATTTGCTCCTTGCCTTTTAGGAATGCACAAACTTCCCATATACACATCCACACACGTCGCCCCCGATTTCAACGCAGTGAAGTAAAGGGCACCACTTAGGCACCGGGGGGAACGCAGTGTTTGTGATACATTGATTAGGAATAAAAACACGGGGGAGCTATGGATACGCCCGGCGGCGATGATGCATATTATCGTTAGGTTTCAGGCCTTTCGGAGAGAGAGAGCGGGTAGGAAACAGAGGTATGTCAACGGTAAGAGGAGCCCGTTGTCTTAATATAGGGAATGACCTCAGCGCCGTCCTGTCCCAGGCTCTCCTACTATAGACGGCTGTCTGTCCGTCCACTCTGGGCGAGCCGCGTACACACGGACCCACGCTCAAGGCAGCCGATGGAAATAGAATTGCTGTGGGGACTTCTCCAGCAAATGACCTGGAAAACATTGCCTGCCTTGTGCTGTATGTGTATCTCTCTCCTGCATTGTGCTGTACTGTATAGAGTACTGTATGTGTCTCTCATGCCTTGTGCTGTACTGTATAGAGTTATGTATCTCTCTCATGCCTTGTGCTGTACTGTATAGAGTACTGTATGTGTCTATCATGCATTGTGCTGTACTGTATAGAGTTATGTATCTCTCTCATGCCTTGTGTTGTACTGTATAGAGTACTGTATGTATCTCTCTCATGCCTTGTGTTGTACTGTATAGAGTTATGTATCTCTCTCCTGCATTGTGCTGTACTGTATAGAGTATGTATCGCTCATGCATTGTACTGTACTGTATAGAGTACTGTATGTATCTCTCATGCCTTGTGCTGTACTGTATAGAGTACTGTATGTATCTCTCATGCCTTGTGCTGTACTGTATAGAGTACTGTATCTCTCATGCCTTGTGCTGTACTGTATAGAGTACTGTATCTCTCATGCCTTGTGCTGTACTGTATAGAGTATGTATATCTCATGTCTTGTACTGTACTGTATAGAGTATGTATATCTCATGCCTTGTGCTGTACTGTATAGAGTATGTATATCTCATGTCTTGTACTGTACTGTATAGAGTATGTATATCTCATGCCTTGTGCTGTACTGTATAGAGTATGTATCTCTCATGCATGTATCTCCCTCAGATATCACAGGATTTGATTAGATTAAATTAGATTAGATTAGATTAGATTAAAAATGTATTGCCATTATACAGCACAAATACAGTACAATGGAAATAAGTTTGGCATCCAACCAGAGTGCCAATGTAACAGTAAAGTGCAATAGTACAGGTGATTCAACTTGGCATAAATATATAAATTAGTACTACTGGGTATAGTGCTAATCAGATGTATGTACAGAGTAATACCAATATGTACAGTGATACAGGTATAAAGGCAGCAGTGGCGTCGTTAGTCCTGGGCTTCCGGGGCTTTAGCCCCGGATGTTTTTCTCCTAGCCCCGGACCTAAAAAAAAAAAAAAATAATAAAAATATATATATATTTTTTTTTTTTTTTTTTTTTTTTTTTTTATGTCAGCATCCCCATTGTCTGTGCTGAATGTTTGTTAGTGTTTGCTATTTTTTGTTGGTTTTTAGTACTTTTAATCCATTTTTAGTAAGTAGTTTTCATTTGATCCTATCATTCTTTCATTCACCGATTTGTGGACTTGAAGATGTGCACTTTAACACAGCAGCACCTGGAGCCATCCATACCCATGTCCAGTGTCCACTGACAAAGACATGCTCATGATACTGTGATAAACTATAATAAGCTTTAATCGAACCCTGGTTCATTTCCTCGGATAGTCCGGTTGGTTTGGGGTGGTGTGAAAGCTCATTCACTCTTGCAAGTGAACCCTGCTACGGTTCATTTGAGATGTGAATGCAAAGCGGACCAAAGGCAGGAAAAGACCCAAAAATCTAATATTTTTTTTACGAGAAGACTGACACATAATTATAATGAAACACACAATAGTTTTTTTTCGATTGCTTAAGCATGATTTTGAAAACGGGGCCCGGTGTTTCAAAACACACAATTAGCACAACCACACACACAATTATCAGAACACCTCAGATCCTTTGCTAAATTAAACACTTGTCAAAACCATACACTAATTTATAAAAACTACATTTTGTTACCATATGAAACACACATTTCATATGACTCAATTCAGTTTGAACCAGTTACACACACTGCTGTGCTTAACCTAAAACACATTTAGCAATTCTACTTCTCAGTGATTAGAGTACTGTAAGTGAAGTACACAGAGAATGTGCAAATATACAATAAATTCCAAACACTACACAAGACCAATGCTGTAGAGTAGACTGATGAAAATATAATTTATTTATCTACATATACCCAAATCAATGATGCAGACTGCTAAAAAAAACATTTTCTCTCCATATACCCAAATCAATGATGCAGACTGATGAAAATATAAATGTTCTCTCCATATAACCAAATCAGTCAACATTTCAACATGGAGAATCACAACAAAACATGTCCCAGTTTTCATGCTACTATGTGCATAACACTGTAAGCTCAGCAAATATCAGACAAACATAAAATACTGTATCCAGTACAGGTTAAAATTACAGTAAAACAAAAACTATTTTGAAAAAAATGTAAATAGAGTACAGAAAATACTAGACATTATCTCTTTGCCTATGGATCTGGCAAGATAATTTTTTGTTGTGATTCTCCATATTGACATGTTGACTGATTGGGAAAATGGGAGAAAATGTATATTTCCATCAGTCTGCATCATTGGTTGTCTTGTGTAGTGTTTGGTGAATGTATTGTATATTTTCACGTTCTCTGTGTACAGTACTTCACTCTCTTTCCTTTTGGTTGAAGACAGGTGAACTCACCTGCTGCATTTTTATAGTGCTTAAACCTGATTGGTGTATCTACAATTAAGCAATGGTGTGTTTGTGCATCTGATGGCTGTGTTTAACCAATTGGCTCATATGTGTGGTAATTTGACATTCTGTGTCTAATGTAATGGAAGTGTGTTTAGTATTTTGCAAATCACTGTGTGTATTGTTTTGCAAAAAGTGTGAGGCTGACATGTGCTTATAG
>NC_140176.1:48336031-48401031 GCF_963971535.1 Notolepis coatsorum | reverse complement strand
GTTTATTCACCGTGTCCATGGAAACGATGACGAACGCAGCCATAAAGGTATGGTTTCCTTACACAAAAAAAGACCTAACGAGTTTACTTTTCTGATCACTACATCACTGACACTGCATAACACATACATGTTTAGACAAGCTTAATTGTTGGTTATTAGTGATACTCTGTCTGCACTCAATAATTCAAGGTTATAGCCGCATCTTCTAATTTGATCGCAGATGTTCCCATTTGGTAAGAGAGTTTTGGAGGCTGTGACGTCCAGCACAGAGACCAGCTCCGCTGTGACGTCCAGCACAGAGACCAGCTCCGCTGTGACGTCCAGCACAGAGACCAGCTCTGCTGTGACGTCCAGCACAGAGACCAACTCTGCTGTGACGTCCAGCACAGAGACCGCTCTGCTGTGACGTCCAGCACAGAGACCAGCTCCGCTGTGACGTCCAGCACAGAGACCAGCTCCGCTGTGACGTCCAGCACAGAGACCAGCTCCGCTGTGACGTCCAGCACAGAGACCAGCTCTGCTGTGACGTCCAGCACAGAGACCAGCTCCGCTGTGATGTCCAGCACAGAGACCAGCTCTGCTGTGACGTCCAGCACAGAGACCAGCTCTGCTGTGATGTCCAGCACAGAGACCAGCTCTGCGTAGGAGTGTGCCGTTACTATACCAACTGATTTGATGGTAGAAAGAGTAGAAACAGATGGAAATGACTAAACAACGATATTCAATCTAGCAGGGAAAAGATTACCAGTCATTTGAGTTTGACAGAGGTAGTACGGAGTACGCCCACACACAGACACCTTTTCACCTACACAACAAAATAACTGTCAAATACACCTTTTGTGTGTTTTTTCTTTGAATCTTTTCTATTTTAGTATAGTCAGTTATTCAATTAGACGAGTCACAATTCAGATTCAGTTTTCTTTCGATCAGATAATGAGCCAGTAAACATGGTCATGTCTAATGTGGAGAGGGTTAGGGTTAGGGTCGCGAGGTGGAAGCTGTTATCAGCTCTGTTTCAGAGGAGCCTCTCGCAGCAGAACGCTTCCTGTCCTGAGCCCCTTGGCCTTTCCTTGAGAGCACGTGTTCGACATGTAAACACTCTGACCAGGAAGTCCTGCAGTCATAAGGAAACAAGTTGATAGTTCATCAGGTTCTTTTGGCCGGCGCTCAACACGGATCATATCTCTGGTGTGTGTGAAGCTTTCGCTAACGCCTTTTTCACCCGTTATGGCTTCAACGCGCACATCAACGTAAAAAACACATGCCGTGATGCTTTTATTTCCTTGCATGACGCAGAGAGAGCTGTACATTCTATCACATGTATGTCACGATAGCTTTGTCTTTTCGGCCTATATACGTTGACAGCGGTCTAGTAGACAAAAGTGTGGCGGCAGCTCAGAGGCATGTAACGACCCCCCCCCCCCAAAGTGATTGGACGAGCCGTGATGGAGTGGCTGAGATGAAGGCCAATCGTAGGGTACCGCTCTGCCCGGTCATGTGAAGCGCCTGAGTGTCGGTAAGTGATGTGATTGGATGGGCAGTACGCTCCAAAGCAACGGGGTCGCGGTCCCCCCCCTCCCCTTTCTCTTAATACCCCCCCTCCCCTGTCACTCATCGTTAACCCTTTCAGTGCCGGATTTACAACCCCTCTTTTATTCACTTTCCTATCCTATCGTGCGCTAGGGCAGCGCTGCCCGGCCCCGGCGGTTATGGCGTTAATGGCCTCGCCAGTCAATGGGAGATACGGACATAGAGGGAATCCTGTTCCCAGATCAGCAGTCTGATCAATGCCTCTGTGTACGACACATCACTACGACGACAACAAAAACACACGTTTCAGTGTTCCACAGGGGCCATCTGTCTATCGATTTGATTTGGGGATCTGGATTTCGTATATATATCTCTCTACAGATTGGGATGCAGAAATACCTGCAGTTTTTTTTTTAAACTGGAGCGCGGCATCGACCACGTTTATTCACGGCCTCTCCCAATTAAAAAGGAAACGGTGCGTGACCATCGACTGGCTGGTACATCGCGTGAAGTCACTCTTTTGATCGTCTATTAGTCAATCAATAATATTATGTCAGGGGCAGTCCATCGCACGTCACTCCCATGAATAAAACATTGGACTGTGGTCCTGGGAGAGTGAGGGAGAGAGACGCTCCAGAATGCATTAGTCAGACAGCCTTGTGGCGTTGCCAAGTAAACAAAACCAAACCTGGTATCTTCTCTACCCTGAAGCTAAATAAGATATGTACAGAAAACCAGTGAGATGGGGGGGGGGGGGGCCTCACAAGCACAGAGGAGGCAAACCCAAACATAATGTGTGTTTGTTAGCGACTGAATGGAACCATTGTAAACGGAGCGTTTATTGACGCGGGTGTGACAAGCGAAGAAAACAGCATCGCTGTCATAACTGATCACTGATCAGTTCAGTCCGACAGCCTCGCGAGAGCTTTGCTATTCCGTGTGACCTGAACCTCTGTTTGATACTCACCGCAGTACTAACGTAACTGTTTGAGAGAGAGAGAGAGAGAGAGAGAGAGAGAGAGAGATAGAGAGAGAGAGAGAGAGAGAGAGAGAGAGAGAGAGAGAGAGAGAGAGAGAGAGGCTACACCCAGTTGAAATGAATCAGCAAGAGCACGGCCACAGTTCTCTTTGAATATAAAGTACAAACAATCTATTATGGAGGAGAGGGAGAGAGGTAGACACTTGAAAACAAACAGGTCTCTGTTGCGGCAGCAGCCCCCCCCATGTTCTAGGAAAACACTGTCACATTTCTTCAGCCATTCTTAAAGATGGGGGGGGGGGGGGGGGGGGGGCACGCTCACACACACAGAAAATGGAGAAAAAAAGTGACCCCTCCTTTAATGGCCAGCTGATGATGTCATATCACTATACACAAGATTCTTTGGTCTCTACGTAAAGCAGTCCTTCAGCAGCAGCGCTGATTGGCTGGCTGTCTGCAGGAGGGGGGATGGTTGCTTGTGGATTAATCCCTCTGCCTGAGTGAGCTCAGCTCTCTGTCTTCTCTCTCTCTTTCTCTCTCTCTCTCTTCCTCCTGGAACTCTCCTGTCAAAATAACAATCGGCTCTCTCCAAGTCTCTCGCTTGGAGTGATCTCATGCAGCATATTGGAAATGGAACGGTCCGTGATGCAGTGCTTTGTCACTGTTATAAGGGTGATGTATAATAATGCATTCACGTGGATGCATTCTGCTCAGGTTTTAAGCAAGAGGTCACGTGATCATTGACAGAATATTTCGGTGTCAGATCCACCATTAACACCAGCAGATGCATAATTTATGGCTGCCCCCCCTGCCTCCAACCCCCTCCCAGCCGCGCCTCCCAGCTCTCCTCAACAAGTCTCTTCCCCCTTTAGTCATGCAGTTGTTTTGTTGCTCCGTGATGAACTGTGGTCTGAACTCTCCGTGCGTGTGCTCTTGGCCCGGGTGGTGAAACACAATGCCTCGCGCCTCCTCCCTCTGCCCTGTGTGAGGCTACAGGTGACCAGCTGTCTGCCTGTGTTCCACTCCTCCGGGGACAGCTGGAGCCATCAATCTGTTCCCCCAGAGGCCCTGCAGCCTCGGCCTGCCTGCTCTGTCTGACCACAACAGCAGACTGGGACCGTGTGATTTGGTCTGGTGTCGCTCCTCCGCCCGGGGTCAAGTTAGCAGTGGCACCGGCGATAACACCACTAATAATAACACAACTGTTGTTATGAGCTTTTCCTTGATAGTGGTAGAACAAAGTCATGTTTATTTTTTTTATAAATCTTTTTATTTTTAATTCTTCTTCTTTCACTTGTATAGTTTTTTAAAAAATAGCACTTTTCGAACACCTACCGCGCCAAACACCAGCATGAATCACCCGATGATATTTCAGATGGAGATCCCTTTCATTGACGCCGGTGCCGTTCTGGTCAATAGCCCCAGCCTTCACAGTAGGAGAGGCTTTATGATGCCTCTGATGGCCATAAATTGATACATTGTTGAGCCACTCCACACAGCACGTGCAGGCAGGCCTTTTCTTCCCCCATCCGCAGATGGAAAGCATTGAAGCCCATTATTGAGCTCTTGGAGGGGCGTCTTCCACGGTGAACTCCTTGGCACACTTTTAAAGAGAATGGCCCTAATGTATTCAGGCCTGATTCAGTGGCTTTGGCATTGGGTCTACCCCCACCCCTCCTCCCCTCCCCTCCCTGTCCTGTCCTACACACACACTCTCAGACAGCTCTTTTTCTTGGAAGCAAGGGTAAACATGTGTGAGTCGCACTGTTACTTGGAACTTTGCCTTGTTTATCAAAAAGAAGGAATTTGGCGGGTCCTGACGGGTGACTTCAAAGGACAACATAAAGAAGAAGAAAAAAAAGCAGGAGTGACACACCGCCAAGACATTTCCTGTTTATCTCATAGACATTCCGTTAAAAGAGAAAAAGACGGCTCATTGAATGAAACGATGGAAGAAAACCAAAAGGCACCACTCTTAGGCACCTTATTATTTCTCACGATGCCCACGTTCTCCTCTGACGTAGCAGGTTGTCTGTCGCCGAGAACATTGTTTGCGTAACCGTTGGAGCAGCCGAGTGATCCCTGTGTCAGTGATGTGGCGTCTGCCAATGCAGCGTGCCATAATTAGACCCAGAATTACAGCAGTGGCTGCTGCTCGATGTCTGATGTCCCACGAGGGCTGCTTGTCTACATAGATGATGAGCATAGGCGTAGGGAGGACATGTCCCCCTCAATATTGAGAAGAGGTCAATTTGTCCCCCTCCAAAAATATAGCTAATATGAAAGAGGTAAAAGATAAGGGGATCAAAACGTTTATATATCCTTCTTACCTGTAACTATTAACCAACAGTTTCAGACACCTCTACAGGACCGTACCATCTCAACCTTGCAGACGTCTCATAAACGTACATCAGAATGCAGGAAATGAAGTGTTTGCTGCTCAGAATTCCTTGGGGGAGGACCTTCCATGTATCCAAAGTACAACCCCCCCCCCCCCCCCCCCAATGTTGAAACCAAACATACGCTCCTTGATGATGAGTGTTCGGTGCACGGCGAGGAGGAGGACAGGATTCCCGCCTTGATGGCCGGAGCGCCCGTGTGACCGCGTACGTGTTCCCTGTCCTCGGGGGCCCCCGCTGCGGACTGATTGATTGAAAACTTTATTAACAGATTGCAGAATGGGTACAATACAGTATGGCTCAATACACACAATTGTTAAGGGGATGCAGACCAGAGAAATAGTTTCGTCTTGTTTACATCAGGGTCCCCCATTTTCAATTCATAATGAATTGTAAGTAAGGGTGCAATTAGCACCGTGCAATCCATTCTTTCTGGATCTAGCCCACAATTAAGGGGATGCAGACCAGAGAAAGATTTTAATTTTGTTTACATCAGGGTCCCCCATTTTCAATTCATCATGACATTTATGACATACACGACATACAGATATACAGATATGTATCATGACATTTATGACATACATGACATGCAAATATACAGTACTGTTACATCCAGACATTTATGACATACAAGATATACAAATATACAGTACTGTTTAAGAGACAGAGATCCTAAAAGAAAATATATACATTCGAGGGGGACGAAACTGTACATTGGAGGGGGTAGGGTGGGTGGGGGGGCTGGGGGTTTGGACATTTGGGTGGGTAGGGCGTTCCACATTGTTGTGGCCTAATTGCGAAACGTGTTTAGTGCCTTGTTTGAGACGAATCTGGGTTGAACATGATTTGTGGAACTCCCTCTGGTGTTGTGGTCGTGGAATTCACTGACTTTTGGGAAGTATTTCGACATGTACATGGGTATCTTGATGTAGTGTATCTTGTAGACCAGTCCCATTGCAAGTTGCTGTACTCTGTCGTCTACTCTAAGCCATCTAGGATGTCAAAATGGGCAGGGGTGAGGTGGGTTCTAGGGGTAAGGTCAAGCAGTAGTCTGACCAGTTTGTTTTGTGATGTTTGTAGTCTTGTTTTTAGTGCCTTTGAGGTGCTTTGGTACCATGAGGTGCAAGCATAGGACCAGTTAAGAGCCGTGAGGCGACAGTGGAGCTAATTCCGGGTGGAGTCTGTCTGCACGCGCCTGGATTCCTGCTCCCGCTGCCGTTAACAGCGTCACACGCCCACCGCCTGCTTTTTACACACCTTTTACACACGCAAACTGAAACAGACAGTCCAGACAGTATCGCTGTCTCAACACACTACTTTGATCAGACATGCTCTCAGAGAGAGAACAACCGCCGTATTAATTTTATAGTGTACTGTTTAGTTCTGCTCTTTTTCCCCATGATGATACGGTCCTCTGTGCCATGACACTTGGGTAACTGGTGTTTGAAGTTTGAAATTTTATGACTTGCTTTACTTACCAGCAAAATGTGACTTTTCTCATAATAAACTGTATCTAATTTGTTTATTTCAATGTAACCGAGACTGTAGCAACAGTCCGGATACTAACTTGTGATTTCTTATGAGATGAATGTTTGTTTCTATAATTGCTTGTTTCCATAGGGCAGTTACCTTTCTTTATACTGTAGATTTAAAAGTGTACCTTGTGCTACACTTCCATTCATTTGTGCTGTGCTAGGCTAGCTTGCAGCCGGATAGCTTTCTACTGAACGCACAGAGAAGAAATTGATATGAGATAAGATATTCCTTTATTGATCCCCTTGGGGAAATTCAGGAATCTATCTTGTCTGACTCTAGACCCATAATGTTGCTGTGTTCCTTTAAGTGATCTTGCATGAGCATTATTATGGTGCCAATTATGATTACTAATGCCACTCAATACTAGGAGAACATGCTTTTCCTTAGTTTCACTGTCATGCTTCAACCCCTATGCTAATGACTAGAGTAGTTAAGTTATTATCACACAAGCATACATACAAAAGCACCTTAAGTGACTTACACACCACACAAGCACACATATTACATGCACACATTGCTGCTACTTACACTGTAAAATAATTTGTCTTTTTATTTTTAATTCATCTGCTGTTTTATTACCTTGTACATTTTTTAAATGATAAAATAACCTGATTCTGAATCTAAGTTAAACTATGCAGTTTCAGAGGAGGGGGATTTGTTTGTGAACCAAACATAAGCCTAGAATATGTTTGTTAACAAAACTGCGGGCCGTGCCTTTGTAAATGACGAACAGTATAGTAACTTTTCTGGTAGCTTTCTAGCTTCAAGCGGTGTTCCGGGGATCCAATTTTGGACAGTTTGTTTATTCCGTTATGAAAATATACCTTCGAAATTATTCACTTCTCTGACTCTCACAGAACCACATAGTGCACCTTTAAGATACCAGCAAGGTGTGTCTTGACAGCAAGATGCAGCAAGATAATGCATGGGTGCTGATGGTGATTATTGTGACTGTGTGTCCGCATAAAGATGTGCTACACATTCATTCTTCGTTAACCGTAAACTCGTTCAATTTGAAAACGAGCACATCGTTGGGCCAATAACGCTTTTGAATTGGGGCCTCAGTCGCCTTTACGGCTATTCAGCTGGATGCACTTGTTTTGCCTGTCAGGGTAACGCCCTAAATGGGGCCCTAAGGACCAACAAACCTGTGAGAAAAGGGCCCTCCATTAGCAATGGCCAATTAGCATAAGCCTGTGTACACAGCTTTAGGAGACTTCTCCCCACGCCCTGCGGTGGGGACCTGTATTGACGTTGGCAGGCAGGACACTGTGCTTCAGCACTCAGGGGCGAGGGCTGGGTATCGTTCGATACCGGCACCAATACGATACCTGGGATTCGATACAGATACCTAAACTACACCTTTTTTCCCCTCAATACCTTAATTTGCTGAGTTATGTGCGTTGCGTGTGCTTGTGTTGACGATTTTGGATTGTGGTTGAACAGAAGACATTTTATATCTTGGAACAAACACGCTTATTAGCTCACTGACAATGAGACTAACTGCTTGCTTACGTATACTAAATTTTAATACCACAGCGTTGTAGCAATTTGAGCGATACCGCAAAAGTATCGAATTTCGATACCCAGCCCTGCTCAGGACCGGCTTATGGTGAAAGCAGCAGCATCACAGTGCTTTCCCCACAGGGGAAGCGTTTTACATGTGACACATACACTTGAAAGGAACCTGCCCATGTTCAGAATGGGAGTGTGCACGTGTGTGTGTGTAGGGGAGGGGAGGGGGGGGGTCCGCTATTGCTGACACAACTTCTGTGGAAAAGAAAGCTATAGATACTGTTGCAGCTGACAACTGTATTGCACATTGCATTTTGCACTGAATTTTTTTTTTGGAACTGTACATAACCATCTTTGTTATTTAAAATGTATATAGTATAATATCTACATCCTGATCTGCACTACACACTTTTATAACTGTATATAGTCATCTTTATTTTTAGCATCTTATTTTATTCTATGCTAAATGTATTGTATTTTTATCTTATTTTATTATTAAGCATCTATCTTATTATTAAGATAGAAGCTGCTATGGTCGAGGGACCACACTAAATAGAATTGCACTGTTCTTGCTGTAAAGTATGGAAATAAGTGACAATAAAGGAATCTGAATCTCAGATAGGCAGTTTCACTGTAATTCTGTTACAAGAGAACAGTTTGGACCCACATGTATTTCCTGTCAACTATTGCATTAGTAAACATTGAAACAGGAAATAAACTTGGGTCCTTCCAGAATGTTACTGTTGTCACTTTGAAAGCATCTATAGCGTTTTGGAGGGATCATCTCACGTGATTATGAACCCCAATGGATGTGAACGCACTGAATGTGGTTTAGAGATGCTGATCCTCTAGATATGTGTTATGATTGTTGTGATGGCAATATAACTATGGCTCTATATGCCATTTGAAAATTAACAAATATGTAATTAATAATAATAAAATAAATAAATAACAACAATTTTACTTTCCCAAGAGATAATCCCCATATGGTTAAAGTACAACTATTATCAGAGGCTATTGCTTATGTGAATTAACACTTCTTCACACTGATATTAAAGTATCCTTTTTACAGGAAATCATTTGTCATATTTCAGCTGCATCAGTCTCTCCCTTTAACTGGAAATCAGCCAAACACCACACATCACGTCCTATTAGAAACGATATCTAGTGGTTGATGCCCTTGGGTCTACCACCGTTTATCATCGCACATAATAGCCACACAGTCAATATCAAGAGAGGTGCAATAGCGACGAGAGTGCTTTCCTCTCGGTGGTGTCGAATTAAAAAGAAAAACGTGTGCAAAGACGCTAATGGTTTATAACAACACT
The DNA here is from genome assembly GCF_963971535.1 of Notolepis coatsorum. Taxonomy (NCBI): domain Eukaryota; kingdom Metazoa; phylum Chordata; class Actinopteri; order Aulopiformes; family Paralepididae; genus Notolepis; species Notolepis coatsorum. The sequence goes on along the minus strand of NC_140176.1, from coordinate 48,391,744 downwards.
ACAAAACAAACAAATAGTAAACAAAAAGTACTACCTCATTTTGTATTCTTGCATTTTGTACTTCATTTTGTAATTTGTTTCCTACTGTATGAAGCACAATCTTAGGGGGGTTGATTGATTGATTGATTGAAAACTTTATTAACAGATTGCAGAATGGGTACAGTACAGTACAGCTCAATACATACAATTGTTAAGGGGATGCAGACCAGAGAAAGACTGTCGTCTTGTTTACATCAGGGTCCCCCATTTTCAATTCATCATAATACTCATCCAGAACAAAGCATGTCACTTTAATGTACATTATATTATGACAAATAAAACCAAACGTGGAACTTGGTTCCACTTCCTTCCACAGCGTAACAGGCAGGAGGGACAGGAAGCGGCGTGGGCTGGGCAGCAGCCTCCTCTGTGTCACCGCCTGCGTCAGAGCAGACGGACGGCAGGGGGAGTTTTCCACTGCGCCGCTGAGCGCTCTGCTCCAGACAAGGGGCGCGCTTCAGCTGTGCGGTGCTCGTACTGAACACGGAGACAAAAGCGAGCGGCTCTATATACGAGGATAAAGCGCAATTGTGCCATTTGGATTAAGCTACTATCATCATCCCATCGGTTGATTTGTCACATTTGTCCTCTTCCCTAATGGTGATCGGATACGCGAATTATTGGTAAGTGACCGAGTGCGCCTTGACGGTTATTGAACACTGTAGTGTCATTTGTATGTCTTAAACCTCGGGGTGGAGAGGAGCCAAATAGTTTGGATGTTCTTTTTCCTATGTCAAAAAAACCGTTTATGTAGCATAATTGTTTGTGTAGGATTGTTAGCATAATACTTCATTTATACGGATACAACGTTGACTGGATCCTTATAGTTAACGTTACTTAAAAAAAACACATACTTTTGCATTTAGGTTCGTAATGTTTGATGGTCGCATTTAACCGTCGTTTTATCGCGAATAATCAAATTAATCTTTACTTGAAAACTAAGTTTCGAGAAGGATGTTTTTTTACGATCGCACAGATGATCATATTTGGTTGATACTGGCGAAATGTAGCCGACGGTTGTTCATTCACTCATCGCTGATTGATAGTTCGATTTATTGATTGTATATAGCGTCGATTTTCTTATTATTGATCAGTTAGATTTCCCCCAAACTTCACGGGTGGAGTTGGATCACTACACTGTGTCGCTTTACAATTTGGTAGACTATTGATTGTATTTATTGAACTGTTGATGCGGTTTGGCTTTTGTGTATTGGAGCCATTGAGTTCCCCACCTCGGCGGCGGTGGTGGTGCCTCCTGTAACCAGAGCGACTCCTGAAGGCACCACATCCGCGCACAGCTGAGAGGAGTGTTGTTGTCATTAGAATTAGCATTAATCACGAGGACTGATCGGGTCAACAACACGAGGGACGCATCATCACCACCGATGTCACGTTTGTGCCAGTTGTACGACATCATGATTTAATGATTGACAACAATATCAACAATTCAATCAATCAATTAGGCAACGTTGAGCGCATTGTTGCGCGTTCATTCGCGCACTAACGGTACCATTATAGCGACGCATTAACGGCATTAAACACAAAGCGCTTTGGCATTTTTTGCTTTGATTCATACATATTGTAATGTTGTCTGATTTTCCATTGTTTAGTTAGTCAGAATTTAGCTTATAAAGGCCTGGGTTTGTTGGAGGGTTTTTTATATATTTACTTATATTAATCACAATTTAGATCAATAGCTGTATTGTCAATTGTGTGGATGTAGTCGAGGGCATAATGTGTAACCCTAGCTAGCTCTGTTGTTGGTGAGGCACTGACAGACTGTCGTCTCTAGTGCGACCTCACTCGGATCATTTTTGGAATCATGTTTTGTGGAATTAGGCTACAGAGAGCTGAATGATCCTTTGTTTACAGGAAGGACCTAGAGTAATTTGTGCTGTCTTGTCTTTTGCCTTTTTTGCAAAAATTTATGGAACTTTGGTGATGCCAATTAAGTAATTGAATCGACCTGCTATTATTGTATTTTCTTTCTTTTTTATTGATTCACATTTTGCACGATGAATGATGGTCTGATTGATTGATAATAATACTTTAAAAAAAACGTGGTCAGAATAATTCTCTGTTGCCAGTGTTTGAAATATTATCAACTAGCATTTTAGCCTAAAATGCAAGATATAGGCCTAATTACTTAAAAAATGCAAGCATTTTTGGGGGGGTAATTAAGGTCAATGGGAGACACTTGAATTTGGAGCAAGGCAATGGAATGGTCACCCGTGCCTCCGGTCTCTTGAATCTTCATCAAAGCCTCTCTCTCTCTCTTTGAATCTGCAGCGTAGCAGCAACCTTATAGGCTATAGTGCCTGAGCCCAGAGGAGTGACAGACAGTATTGATTATCTGGACAGCCACTTCCTGTGCACTGCAGTGTGTGTTTCACAACCCCAGGAAGCTTGTTCTCCAACACACACACGCACGCTCTTATCGAGGCTCACAGATGCTCACTCTCGGCCCGACGAGACACTGTGGTTCAGACAAGGCTGTCTGTGCCTGGTTCATTTTGGTCACACACAGTGGCCCCAGCTTTTGTATGTGGAGACGGGAGGGGGGGGGGGGGTGGGGGGTTGGATGGTGGGGGTTGCATTACTGTCTTCCAGGGCCGGAGCAGCAGAGGCCTCCCATCTGCTTTTGTCCCTTCCCAACATTCCTTACAACTTGTGAGGTAGCAGTGAGTTTCCCAGACTGGAGCATGACCCCTGAACTACACCCCCTCCCACTCTGCTGCTACACACACACACACATGCACAACAGGGACGGGCATCTCTTGATAAGTGCAATTACACGGATCCATTGTGTGCTCCGTGACAAATAAACACAGTCGGGAGGATTTACACAGTTATGCAAAGGGTGCTTCTTTTCCTCTGATATTTTGCCTCTAGCGCTTCCTCACCCCCAAGCAAGTTTGTTTCCATGCAAATCCTTTTCAGAGGGCAAAGAAAAGTACGGCTGTGCCGCCACAGATACTATCTCTCTGCTTCTAAAAATATGATCTCGCTCCCAAAATAAAATCCACTACAATACAGTGGAGAGCGGCAGATAGGGTTTCTGGCGGACATCTGCGTCAATGAGCCTGAACGAGTGGGAAGGACATTTCTCGCAGGTTTTCGCTTCCTGCCAATAGTTTTCGATATATCCCCGGGTCGTATTTGCATTATGCTGAACGAGTCTCACCTTGAAGAAACATTTTTCATTCAAATAATTTCTTAACGAGTTTTGTAAATAAATAGGGCGTTCAGAGTTTCAGCGAAACCCCTACGACACGACGACCCAAAATCAGTGGCGGCACATGATCCCCGACTGCGAGGCTTCTGCGCAGGCGCACCACCTGGTCGCTCAGGTCCGTCTGCGCAGGCGCACCACCTGGTCGCTCAGGTCCGTCTGCGCAGGCGCACCACCTGGTCACTCAGGTCCGTCTGCGCAGGCGCACCACCTGGTCGCTCATGTCCGTCTGCGCAGGCGCACCGCCTGGTCGCTCAGGTCCGTCTGCGCACCGCCTGGTCGCTCAGGTCCGTCTGCGCACCGCCTGGTCGCTCAGGTCCATCTGCGCAGGCGCACCACCTGGTCGCTCAGGTCCGTCTGCGCAGGCGCACCACCTGGTCACTCAGGTCCGTCTGCGCAGGCGCACCACCTGGTCGCTCATGTCCGTCTGCGCAGGCGCACCGCCTGGTCGCTCAGGTCCGTCTGCGCACCGCCTGGTCGCTCAGGTCCGTCTGCGCACCGCCTGGTCGCTCAGGTCCATCTGCGCAGGCGCACCACCTGGTCGCTCAGGTCCGTCTGCGCAGGCGCACCACCTGGTCACTCAGGTCCGTCTCGCGTAACAGATTAATGACAACCTGGGAGCATGTGGGGTCCACGTGCAGAGCGGGCTAATAATACCTCCATCAGGTGTACTGAGGCGGAGAGCTGTTGCTTATCCCCGTTTGCCTCCTGGGAGTGGGGAGCTTCCAGTGGTTAGGCGGCAGTAGAAAACACATCTGGGTCTGATGGAGCTTGTGTTCCTCCTCTCACTGTTGCAGTGTGAGAGTGGCGCTGCCAGAATGGAATTCCTGTGGCTTGGAGACATCTCATTATTTATTTGTTTTGTGCGGCGGTGGTCTGCCCCCCTCCCTTTCCCCTCTAACGTTACCTCTCCTTGTAGGAATCAGTGTGTGTGTGTGCCTGGGTCGAGGTATACAGGAACAGAATGTTTTTCCGTGGCACACAGAGTCCCAGCAAAGTGTTGAGCTCTTGGGTGAGAACAACAGGCTTCCTGAGGACGGCAGCGCTTCCTCCTCTGTGCCAGTAGGTGGAGTGCTTCTTGTTCTGACTGACAACACAGCTGGGGGCTTTGGGCACAAACCCATCTTCTCGCCCAGCTGTGTTGGGACTGGAACTTGCAGCCAGACATCACCTTGATGGGTCTGGATCAATTTACCTCGGTGAGGGAGCTTCCGAGTGAGCGAGACCCGGCACACAACCTGGTGCCATAGAGGGCGGAGTGGAGGGGTGGGGGCTGCTTGCTCAGACACGCTTCCACACACAGGAAGGCTCCCGGGCTCATCATTATCACATTTTATGAGCGGCACTCAAGTCACTCACCCAGCCAGTCAGCCGGTCGGTTACTGTGCAGGGCTGTCATTGTGCTACGTGAATGCTTTCAGCAGGCTCAGATTAAGAGACTCGACACACACACACACACACCCCCCACCTGCTGCGTTATCAGCCACAGAGGTGCTGGACAGGCAGTGTTCGGGGGCAAAGTCAACTGTGACTCGTCCTCCTGTCGCCGTGGCCGTGTGGGGGGCAGACTGGGGCAGTTTGCACAGGCTGCCAAACTGATATCTGTGTTAAGGGTGAGCAGGCTGCTCCAACACTCCTCTGGCCAAAAGGGAGTGATGGGAGAATAAACTGGGAGAAAAGAGCTGGAAGTAGGACTGATCCACCCCGGAAAACTAATCCAAATCCGTACTCTTTCGACAGTCGCCTACAGGTGAGAGTTGGAGCAATGTCAGAAAAGTACAATTTAAGGCTCATTTGTGCATATCGATACATTTTGTTCAGTCATTTGGCATGTCCTTTGGGGGGGGGGGGGGGCGATAGCATTACAAACAAACAGGGGTTCCAGAGTTGTATTAACAGCCTGTAGCAACATGTATCAAGATAATCATGTTAATTCAGACTCAGGCTGCCGCCGGTAACCTCTGCTGGTGACAAATCTCTCTCTCTTTCTCTTTCTTTTTCTCTCTCTCTCTCCACCGCTCAGAGATTTATCTCCTGGACTCCCAGTGACAACTGGTTGGGGAGCACCTTGCTAGCTGCATCCTTTATCTGCCTGTCTGTGTGTGGCTGATGGAATGACAGTGATGCATAATTCAGTGAGCGGTGAAAACATGCTGTGCTCTCTCTCTCTCTGTCTTTCTGTTTCTCTCTCTCTCTCTGGCTCAGCTGTCCCACCCCATACGTTCTCTCTTTTAGAACAGGTGTTCATAGACATGGTTCTCTCCTTTATTAGAACATTCTCTCTTTTAGAACAGGCGTTCGTAGACACTGAAACTCACTCTCTCTCTCTCTCTCTCTCTCTCTCTCTCTCTGAGGAAGCCAAATCTTTTCCCTATCTGTCTTTCTTCTTTACAAATGAGCCATTGCGTGATAGTCGGGGGGGGGGGGGGTATGGGGGGGGGGGGGGGGGGCCTTTTGTCGCTCCCTCGTCCCGTCCTTCTCCTCTTCCACGCTCACCTGCCGTTGTTCAGTGGGTGCAGCCCGTGGCCCCGGCAGCGCTGGGAAGCTCCAGATTGACTGAGTCGTCACCCTCGCCGGGATTAACCTCTCGCCATTGTTTCTGCCCGTTGAACAGGATTAACAAATCAATGTGTCAGGTAGACCGCAGTCAAGAGACAATGACCCACTTCTGACACCAATGGACCTCTGCCTATCTCTCTCTCTCCCTATCTCTTTCCCCCCACTCCCTGCTCCCCCTTCTGCCTCGCTGCAGCTTTTAATTAAAAAGACTTTGCTTAGCTGGCGCTCTGCGCTCCCTTGGGGATGCCTCACAGCTCTGTTTTATTTTTTTGAAGTAACGGGGTGGGGGGGGGGGGGGGGTTGACGGGGGGGAACAGTATATGGTGAGCCCATGTGTCCTCTCTCTCCCTCGCCTCTCTGTGTATAGAAATGGTGTAGTGTTCAGGAGTGGGAGTGTTGTTTTAATAAGCGAACATAGACGAACAACAGACGCTGCGCCCAGGTGTTCCAAAAAAGTGTGTGTGTGTGTGTGTGTGTGTGTGTGTGTGTGTGTGTGTGTGTGTGTGTGTGTGTGTGTGTGTGTGTGTGTGTGTGTGTGTGTGTGTGTGTGTGTGTGTGTGTGTGTGTGTGTGTGTGTGTGTGTGTGTGTGTGTGTGTGTGTGTGTGTGTGTGTGTGTGTGTGTGTGTGTGTGTGTGTGTGTGTGTGTGTGTGTGTGTGTGTGTGTGTGTAAAAACACAGATCATTTCTCGTGTCAAAGGAGCGGGACGGATGCTGATTGAGCCTTATTGAGTTTTCTGAATGGAATGATGAACGTAGTAGTGCCACACGGAGCTCTGTGCTTTGTGGAGGCGTGGAAGTGAGGTATTGAAGTGTTTTTTGTTTTTTTTAACAGGCGGGTCTATAGACTAGCGTGACCTATTACAAGGTGACTCATTCATCACACACGCACCGGGGACAAAGTATCTCTTCCTGCAACCCTAGCCCCCCCTACACGGCTCTAAAGCTTTCACTAATGCCTGTGCAGAGGTGTCGGCCTCGTGCCCTTGACTATTTCTCCTTTGTTTCCTATTGTGTGTCACTGGGAGGACTTGTCTTACATAATTGCGTCTATCACGTACAAAAAGCCTTGATTGCGTCAGAAGAACCTATTTTTTTGTGAGGGGGGAAGTAGAGTCAGGCAGATGAGGCAAGCAAGTCATGCATACAGGTCGCGTGCCTGGAATTAAAGTTCCTTGTAAGTCATTGGAGGATTTGTTGGGGGGGCGGGGGTGACGGGCATCATCTTTGGCACCTTTATAAATGTCTGCCAAGGAGAGATGGTGAAGTTTGAGACCGTTGGCAGGACAGCCTGGTCCTTCTGTGTCCCTCTCCATGTGTCTCTGGATACATTTCACGGCAGCCGGGGTTCTAGTGCTTACCAGAGGCCAAATTCTCCACATTTAAAGGAGTCCGACTACTTGTCATTCATGGCTTGAGGTAACAGAAGTGTGAAAGACCTGAACGCTCACGTGCACATGCGGAGAAAAGTCACTTTCAGGCATCTGTAAAAATCGATCTTCTGCTTGAGAAACTGCTTGTTGAGTCTTTCAGACAAAGAACTATAGAATTCTGGTTCTGAGATGAGCGATGTTCTCAAATCTCATTATCTAAATATGAGATGAGTGTCCTCGACTAAACAAATTCTCAGTCGACTAGTAGTCATGTAATTTGATACGAATAGTTGATTCCAGTGTTGTAGTCGAGTCACTAAATCTCGAGTCAAGCCTTGAGTCCCCAGTGTTCGAGTCCAAGTCCAAAGAAGAGCCCGAGTCGAGTCCGAGTCAAGTCACCAAGGTTGAGTCGACTCTGCCAGTTAAAGAGCTGACATTAAACATAAATGACACAGCGGTCACCATTTCAAAAAAAGAAGAAGAAAAATTACTTTATCAACTAACAAGTCAGAGTCCTTGTATGCACCTTCCGAATGCAGTCAGTGCCAGAGTCGAAGTCTGAGTCATAAGTGCTCAAGTCCAAGTCGAGTCACGAGTCCTGAATATCAGTCCAGTACTACAACACTGGTTGATTCTGTAAAATTGTGTTTCCCACATGCAGTCATACAGAAGGACCAAATCTAGAGCTTGCCAGATATGTGCTTATCATTCTTACAGGTGATAACTCATTCAGCATGGGAAGAAAAACATGAAAAGTAATGGAATAGTTGACTAACAGAGTATTGGTCGACAAGCTAATGGACTAATCAACAGGGGGTAGTACTAGTAGGTTGGAGTAATGTGTAAATTCACTGTTAGACAGGGGAGGTTGTGTACTCAAGGCTCAGGTTTCACTTGTACTTTGTCATGGTATGCCTACAGCACTGCAACTACATTGGCTGTTCAAAAGATGTCCAAAATAGACTTATATGGTTCTTTGCAGGAAGGGTTTTTGCAGTGCCAACCCACTATGTATCACCCAGCACATTGAAACATGAGAAATAGCCTAAAATGTCAAAGTGCACACAGTAGCCTAGCCTGTTTCTAAGCTCCACAAAGCTACATTACTCTGGCTGGCTGTTAGAGGGAGCTTGCAGTTGGCCGCAATTCAAGACCGCAATGATGAATGCAAAGTAGGCAGATCGGTTTGATGGTGAACTTATCTCTTTTATGAGTGAAGCTTTCCTCCCATTCCCCTGTACATCACTGAAGAGAGCGTCTACGCTGGAGCTCAGCCCAGTTTTGTCTTCTTGTCTTCTAGTCTTTACCCCCCTCCCTCTCTCCCTGCTGAGTTGTTTGTGAGCTTGCAGGAGCTCCCAGATCCAGACGGTGATGATGATGATGGCCTGTCTAGTCTAGTCTTACAGTCACAACTGACATCTGCCTCTCAGAAGTTGCGAACATGAGGACCGTCTCGGCCGGTGTGCTGGAACTACATGGCGTTGTGCTTATTTAGTGACTGATCACAGTAACTTTCCAAGAACATTTAATTCATTCTCAAATGATGCTTGTGTATAGGGGCGACAGCCGACAGTGGCTCAGGAGCAGTCGTCTGGTAATCCAGAGGTTCCCAGTTCGATTCCCGCTCCTCCCGGGCAGCGTGTCGAAGTGTCCTTGAGCAAGACAACCCTAATTGCTCCCGATGTGCAGGTTGGCACCTTGCATGGTTGCGTCCGCCATCGGTGTGTGAGTGAATGGGTAAAATGTGAGGAACAAATTGTAAAGCACTTTGGATAAAAGCGCTATATAAATGCAGCCATTTACCATTTATTGTGATGTTGAATATTCACCTTACTTTCCCGGTCCAAGTGGTGCGGTCAAGACGTTCACTTGGTCGGGTCTTTTTAAGCTTTTCATGAATTGCTAAAGAAGAATCGCATGGGCTAGCGGAAAATTAACAGTGTTTTGAGAAGGAAGGAGCAGACACGGCATCCTTCTGTTCCAGAGACACTAGCAGGGTTATGACTAGTGACCAGCCTCTCTTTCTTTCTTTCTCCCTCCTTCTCTCTCTCTCTTTCAAAGGATTGATTGTTTTTATCGCTGAACCAGCAGCCCCTCCACGGCAGCTCAGAAAAATGCATTCAGGAGTTGCATAACAAACATGTTGCCTGTGCCAAGCTGTACACATGTCGACAGGGTCGAGCAAACGGCGCTAAAGCGGACCCGGTAGCGAACCACTGCAGCTTTTATTTGTCCTGAGGACATTTTTTAAACTAAGTATCTCTACAGCCGGTGATTTGGTCGCCTCACCTCCGCCCCCCCTTTCACTCTCTGATCAATGCATCTGCTGAGCTGATGGGGTCTGGGAGGGTGAAGGGTCCAGTAATTGTTGACTTGCACGAGTAGCCTGATTGATTGCTTCCTGTGTCGCCTGCCTCCCTCCCCTCCGCCGAGTGCAGCACGAGATGAGCTGCGGATGGTCTCGCATGGCCGAGCACAGGACTGGCTTGTGTTCGGCAAAATACTCCATGTCAGCCAGAGCGTTCAGTTGCCTTTTTGGCCATAAAAAAAAAAGTATCTGTTGTTTATTTTTACGAGAAACGTGGTGTCGTTTCCGTGTCATTTCTGAATCTTGTTGATCGGGGGTTAATTGTAGCATTGTTTACAACTGTATATCTTTTAAAATTCAACATGACATATTAATAACATTGACCCCCGAGGCCTGCTCTTGTTTGACAACTGTAATGATTCAATGATCAAGCCCTGCTGAAAGGAGAAGAGGTAATCATATGCAGATTATGCTAATTGCAAACATGCTAATAACCCCCCCCCCCCCCCCCCCTCTTGTGTCCCACAGACTGTCCACGCCGGCGCCATGAGTGGGTTTCTCAAGAGGAAGTTTGAGGAGGTGGACGAGGACCAATGCTACTCGTCGCCCTCGCCGTCCTCCCTCTCGTCCTCGGCCTACTCTGGCTGGGACTCGGAGGTGGAGAGCTGCTACTCCGACACCCTGGACTCCACCCCCAGCAACCCCAGCTCCCCGGCCACGCATTTCAACAGTGAGTGTCCTCCCACACAGCCGCCGGCCCCCTGTACCGAATCGTGCCAATCCGATGCTTTTGAATGTCTCCGGTTGCCTTTTGTTTACTGTTTACCACACGCACAATGCGGTGGAGACGGAACACTCTGGTAGGCTTCTATGAAACTTAAGAGGTTAAGGAATCCAGTCTGCTGGCAGCACATGAAACACTTCACAGAAATGATTTCAGATTTGTGCGAGGAATACTCTCTAGAGCTCCAGGGCTTCCAGCCAGAGAGAGAGGAGCTAATCTCATTATGCGGTGTGAGAGCTCACCTCGGCTCTGTCATCCACCTACCCCTAGACTCCCTGTCACCTCGAGGCTCTAGGGTCTAGAGCCTCGAGGTGACTGGGAGAGATTCACCCCCCCCCCCTTTCTTTTTAAGAGAATCTGAGGTCGAGTGGCTTCGGGGCATTTTCTTTTTGTGTCTGCACCTCGGACTCTCTCCGCCGGCCTTCGGGGGGACTGTGCGGTCGGCGTGGACTCGCGGAGGAGGGGAGGGCGAACAGTTGGGAGGTTCCCAAGACAGCGGGGCAGGGAGCCAGGCAAGAGGAGAGTGGCCGGGTGCCAAGGCAGGGAACACTCCGAGCCTTGTCTGGGGCCTGGGCATGCAACCAGCACAGGTGCTGAAAGAGAGCGGACCCGTGAGGGGGAAAGGATAAAGAGAGCCGGGGTGGAGGGGAAGAGGATAAAAGAGAAGGAGATGTGGGGATGATGAAGAAGAGAAGGCATGTAGGAACACTGAGGAGGGCAGATTGTGTGTGTGGACAATTATAATCTGGTGTTTGTGGTTCTTATAAAAGAAAGTTGTTGTTTGCCTTTGTGAAGCCAGAGAGGGGGGGAAAGAGCAAAGCTATCCCATTAAGAGGCAGGGGAGAGGGTGTCATTTGTCTCTTGCAGGTGTCATAAGCCTGACTGGATTTGATGGATGTGTGAGACTTGAAAACCGGCTCAGTCTCATCGCAGCTGCATATACGTAGAAAAGACTATTGACCTATCTCAAGAGCTCCGCCCTCTCCTGTCGATCCTCCAGGTACAGAGAGAGAGAGAGATATCAGGAAGAGGAGAGTTTAGGTCTGTACTGGGACAATCTTCACAGCTCCTCATCCTCTCTCTCTCTTTGATCGTCGCACTAAGCTGTGGTGTGAAGGTCTAGCGGGTTTCTTTGTTTAGTTTTTTTTCTCCTTTTTGAATCCTGTAGTTTAGGCAGACAGTAGACTAGTGCATGTGTTCTCACCGTGCAAGTACAGTGGTCAGAGAATACCTACGAGGTTCGGGTCCCCCCCCCCCCCCCAGATACTGAAAGGTAATGCGGAACAGCTGCGCGGAACATTGTTATCCTTTTCTCTGTTCACACAAGACAAGCATCAGTGCTCTGGCGGCTTAAAGCAAGAGAAAAAAAAGTCTCGTCTTGGAAGCGAGGCTCAAAAGTCGTGTATATGTTGAATATTCCTGTGTGGAGGAAGTGGAATTTATAATAAAGAACTGGATGAACTGCTGGGCTCGTTTCCCACATATGGTTGTACTTTGATCCCCATATGGTTTTATTGTATGGTGTCTCTTGTCTGCATAGAAAAATGTCCGGTCTCTGTGGGCCCCTGAATGTTCTTAGCAGAGGAAAGACCTTTGACTCCCGATGGTGACTGGTGGTCTGGGCCCGTTTGTGGGGGCTGTCGGCAAGCGGTACCTGAGAGTGGTGCTGTCCTGTTCAAGTACAACACCCCACCCTCCTCCTCCCCTCTTTCCCCTTCCGGAAGCCTCAAACTTCCAAAACATTTACTCGCTAGTTTGTGATCCTGGCAGAGCCGCTTCCCCCGCTCTTGTCTGCCCGCCAAGGGGAAATTCCTGGGCTGGGTGGTTGTTTGTGTCACACAGGAGAATACAGAAGAAACGAGGCTGAATGAGGTTTGGGTTTCACCCTTACAGGATGCAGGTGTTTTAGGAGCTGTTGTTTATGGTGTCTTTTAATTGGATACATGATAAGGTTTGGTTGTGGGCAGAGGCCAGCGGATTGGAGAGGTGGGGGCCCCCCTTTTCAGTCTCCTCTGGTGTAATGTGACGCGTAATGCCCCCTGGTGACACAAAACGGAAGTGCGTCCACTTTGCATGGTGACTATAACGAGTGAGTGCACTCACTCGTCTCCTAATAGAAACGGACGAGCCTGCTGCGCTCGTAACGCAGTGGATCTGAAGGTTGCGTCTGGGGATTGTTGAGGAATCCCTTTTGGTTGCACCGCCAAACAATAGCTTAAATCTCACACCCCTCTCTATTCTTGAGCTCAGTGTCCCCTTCTCTCCCTCAGTGTTCTCCCAGCTGGCCACTTGAGAGCACTCCTCTCAGCCCAAGCTTTAATCTATATGTACTTTGTACTACGTGTTTCACTATTAAGCCTATATTGAGCATGAAGATCAGTCTACGACATTATTGTGGAGTTTGGTTCCACTACGGGACCCTCAGGGGTCCTTCAGGGGGTTCCCAGAAAAGTGAGGAATATGAGGATCTGTTTTGGGTGTCCCTGACATGAACACGGGAGCCGCTGTTCTAACTCTCTCTGTCTCTCTCTGCTGCTCCGTCCACAGCTACGTCCATCCTGAAGAAGGCCAAGAGGGTGCGGCGGGGCAGCGTGACCTTTGACCACGTGACAGTGTTCTTCTTCCAGCGCTGCCAGGGCTTCACCAGCGTGCCCAGCCGAGGGGGCTGCTCCCTGGGCATGGTGCAGCGCCACACCGCCATACGCACCTACAGCCTGGACGAGTTCGCCGTGGAGCAGAGGATCCTGCGCCGGGAAAAGCTTGTCAGTAGGCTGAGGGAGGAGAAGCTGGAGGCTCTCAAACTGAAGGTGAGTCCAGTCTTCCTCTCGTCTGCCTGTTTCGGTTGTCCTGACGAGCTTGCTCTTTTTTCTAAAGTTGGCTGGCTCAGAGTTAATGTACATTTTTATGAATTGATTGCATTCTTTTGAATGCAAAACCCTTCATGAAAAGTAACTTGTACTATTACAATGCAGTGTAAAAAGTATATTTCCTTTTAGAAATGTTTCCCTAAAATGGAACGCAGTGCAATTATGTCCTCGAAAGTACTTTACCTGAGTAAAAGTACATGCGTCACTTTACAACTCTGCTTATAAGTATCTGTAAGACAGCCTGGTTGGTCAAAATCTCATCCTGTATACTTCAAATACTCTGATTACACACACACACAAAGACACAAGGGAACACAAAGCTGACTGCTGACCTTTTGACCTCCACAGCTGACCAAGAATGGGACCCAGGAGTGCGAGGAGGCAGAGCAGCTGACGGTGGAGGACATCCCCGAGGAGGACATTGACATCAGCGGGGCCAACCTGGAGGAGGGCTCCTTCCTACACCCGTACCCATCCAAGAGGCGCCACGCACTGCTCAAAGCGGCCGGCGTGAAGAAGATCGACAAGGAGGAGAAGAGGCAGCTCCACGAGCTGAGGGTCTCCAGGGAGGACTGCGGCTGCGACTGCCAGGGCTTCTGCGAACCCGAGACCTGTAGCTGCAGCATAGCTGGCATCAAGTGTCAGGTACGAGACCACATGCCTGTGAAGCCACAGGCCATGACTAATGCCATTACCCACGGTCTTTAAAAACTAAATAAATAAATAAGTAAGTAAATAAAGAATGTAAAGGATGGTGCTTTACAAGCTCCTCTGGGCAGGCCGTTCCATTCAAAGTATCTAGCTTCTTTAAAACCCACTTTTACAGACCGGCTTTTATGTAATTGTTCCCTTTACCATTTCACCATGTTTTTTTTGTTCTTCTCGTTTCTCATTTCTTCTATGATTTTCTATATTTTTTTCCTTAAAAAAAATAAAAAAGTTGTGGTACTTTTATTTATTTATCTAACTTGTTGTTCCTCTCTCGTCTCCCAGATGGACCATTCGTCCTTCCCATGTGGCTGTACCAAGGACGGCTGTGGGAACCAGGAGGGCCGCATCGAGTTCAACTCCTCTAGGGTGCAGACTCATTACATCCACACCATCATGAAGCTGGAGCTGGAGAAGAGGCTGGAGGAGCATTCGGGCCCAGAGGAGGAGGACCCGACCGAGGCCGGCCACGGCCACAGGTCCCTGGACCATCACTCCATCCCCGACGGAGGCCCCTTCCCGTTCAGCTCGGAGTTGGCCGCGGCCGGAGAGAACAGCTGTAGCAGCGACATGACCGACTCGTCGGGCTCCTCGGGCCAGAGCGACGACTACGATGCCGGCGAGAGTCCGCGGGAGGAGCGCCCCCAGCTGGATATGGACGAGAACGGTCTGAGCCGCATCCTCAGCTTCAGCGACATAGACAATGAGAACTGCAGGGAGGGTGAAGACGGGAACAACTTCGCCAATGACAATTTCTGCCCCGAGCAAGAGCAGCGGCAGCAGTCGCCAGCGACAACGGCATTCGGTAGCTTTAGCATAGCGGACTTCCCCGACGACAACATAGACGCCGCGCTGTTGGACTCTTCTGCAGGCGACCACACAGACAATCGGGCTACAGCCATCTCAGAACTGTTGGACGAGAACGCCAACCAGGGAAACGGCCTGTTCCACGGTGGCAGCGTGCCGCACACGCCCTCGCCCTCCGTCGACCGCTCGGCCAGCTACAGCATGGACCTGAGCCTGTCCTCGGAGTCGGACCTGGAGTTCTTCGACGGCTTCCCCTGCCTGGGGCCCAGCTCTCTCTACAACTCCCTCAAGGAGTACGAACACATGGACAACTTCTTTCAGTTTCAGTTGCCTAGCCACCCCAGCCTGCCTCCGGCCGGCGACCCCGGGACCTGCCTATTGGAGTCCCTGATCGGCCTCTCGGAATCCGTCCCGGAACCCCCTGCGACTTTTACAGACAATCATCTGTTGGAGGAAGCCATGAAGTTGTCTGTTATGGAATTTGTGAAAGTTTAACGAGACGTGAAAATGTTGTGGGCTATGAGACACACAGGGGGTTGGGTTTGGGGGTTGGATGAGGGGGGGGGGGGGGGGCTGTACATGCACATAAGATGTCAATGTAAACAGTTCTGGTGTTGGAGGAAGCTGTGATTTCCCTCTTGCCTATTGTCATTTAGATTCCAGACTTGCCTTCAAAATGTTAGCAAAGCAGTGGAGGGGAGGGTGGTATTGCTGTGTGAAATGGCAGCTAGTGTTTCAGTGAAAAGAGTAACACAAGAGCGTAAAAAAAACTACTCAATTTGACCACCGTACCGGTATCTTAGCCCATGTTTAAACCAATGACGGCTGTCGATTCCTAAGAAAGCTCTTTTTAACCAAACCTAGAACTCCATCCAAAATACGCTGAGCAGGCAGCAACCTTATTGGGACAAGGTGGGGACTCTTAAAACAGCTGAATGTGCACCTCAGGGACTTTTTTTGCTTTTGGCTTTTGGAGGCAATGTATTGCTGTGATGGGTACACTGTAAAAACTGGGATTGGGGTTAATTAATATTTATTAAATAATTATTAGTAACCTATACATAATAAAAGACTATGCCATTTGAAATCGAATTGAGCTGAATTCAATGAATTTGAACTATTTATGAATTGGCATTTTACACAGTTTTGGTTGAATACAATTAGCTGATGCAAAAATGACCAGATGACGCTCAGTTTTTACAGTGTATGGCTTTGCCTTTATATGAATCCCCACAAAAAATCGCAACATATTCATGACCTCCATTTGGGCCCAATACTTAGTCCCAGCTGACTTGAGTTGGTTCCTCTTCTTGTTTCACCTTGAAGCTAGAGGACTCTTCATTAGATCCCCCCCCTCCCCATGGGTCTTGTATGGTACAAATAAATCCCTCTAAAAGCTCCTTGATCAGCACTTTATCTGTGAAAAATGTATAACTAGGCAGAGTTTTGGTTCTGTGGGGTCGATTCAACAGTTAGGTGGAGTTAAACGCAAAATTATGGAGCTTCGTATTTATGAGTTGGGTTACCAGAATAATTTCTGAGAAGTGATACACATAACAGGAAAAAAGGCTATAACTGTATTATCTATATTACTTTCATGTTTTTAAATTATTTCCTTCATGATTTTATTTTATTTATTTCAGATAAAAAAAAGCCTACTTAATTTCATTCAAGCAGCACTGTGGTTTGATGTTTTTCACCTGAAAGTGCAATCTCTCCTTCCTTGTCCATATCCCTATGAGGCGTGTTCACAGGGAAATGGGACCACAAGTCCATCAGAGGGAAAAAAAAGTATTTAATATCTATTCTGTTATTACTTAAAACATTTTCTTTTTTGGTAACTTATTTTGTCATTATTTCATTAGTTTATTTAATTTAAGACAGTTTGGGCAATAAAATAGGCTGTTGTGATGTGCCTGCTTACCAGGGGAGCCATGTCCGCCAGCGGAGTGGTGCACAGTGCTTCCATTTAAGCTTTGGGACTTTGAAAAAACTGTGGAATCTCCCTTTTTACTGAAACTAAATTATGAGTCTGTTTCTGTCGCTGCCTAATGTAACAAATAGAAAATTACACTAATATTTTGTAACTAATTTGTGTAGATTGAAGAAAGAATTCTAATCACTGACAAATTGATTATTTTATTAAGAAAGCAAAAATGAGTACTTTTCAATCTCCGAAAAACATTTGTAATATATGAATTATAGAGAAATGTATGCTTATGAAGGCTATTGCTGTCTAGCATTCTGAAGTATTTTTCACAGCCAGTTACACGGTTAGATTTCTTAGCGAAATGCCACTAAAAACTAAGTGAATTGAAAAGATCAATTTTGATTGTACTCATGATTTTGGGATGATTGTGACTTAGCTCACATGTATGTTGTAAAGTAGCAATGTAATGGTTTTTTTGTGGGTAAAAACTGCATATATTATACAATTTTTATCATGTTATGCAAAAAACCTGATAGTCGAGAGAGTTGCATAATTTACGTATCAAACAAGACCTTTTAAAAAAATGGTAATCGGTCACCAGTGTGACCAGTTGAGGGACACAAGAGAGTTGATGTACATATCTCACCCTTTCTACAGCTGTTCCTACAGTCTGGACCCCTTAGGAGTTATGCATGCTGGTCCCATTTGTTAAAAGTTATTCCAATTTATTGTATACTTTGAAAAAGTGCATAATGCACATCGGAAATGTATTACTCGCTTTTTAGCCTTTTTTTCTTTTTGATTACTTTGAAATCCACCTGATGTATGTTCTTATGAAGAGGGCACTGAGTTTTGCAAGTCAACATTTGTTTTCTCTTGTATAAAACATAGATTCTCATGAAGAAATGGCAACAGTGAGTATTTATCAATGTAACGTATTACAGCTTTTTTTTCTTTTTTTTAAGAACGTGTCTTACTTTTTTGCCTTTTGTGTTGTAAATATTTCTGCTTGAATGGTACTGCAGAGCAAACAATGCTGCTTTATTTTTTACATATTCACACTTTAACCAACTGTTCAAAAACTGTTTCTTTCATCCAAGCCATTTTGACAGCTTGTCCCTTCAAATAAAAAAAAAAGTTTTCTTAAATTCTTGACTTTGTTGTTTATTTGATGGATGGATAGATACTTTATTGTCGACTTATGTGGAAATTTGCCTTTGGCTTCACCATGGCTATAATTAAACGGGCACACAACACCGGCCACCAACAACACAGTACAGACAACATACAGGTTCAGGGCCCTATTCCCCGTACCTGGTTCAACTAAGTCGATCAAAAGTCCCATTAGCCAGATTCAATTAACCCAATGATTGAAACCAGGCTATCCCTGTTCCTCGAAGGCTGATTCAGTCGGAAACACTCTTGTTAATTTGAACCAGACTTGAGTACTCAGGATAATTGCGCGCGGCCGCCTCACCTGAAAAGGCAGCAGATGTCGATCGCCGAAATCCTGATTTTCTAACGGCATTGATTGATTGAAAACTTTATTAACAGATTGCAGAATGGGTACAATACAGTACGGCTCAATAGCCACGTCGACAAGTTAAATGCATATCTATAGGCTAATTTCAAGTGCCTCATTACCCCAATCAATCAGATTATATTTCTTTAAATGTGCCTGCTGGCAGTAGGCTTAATGGAATGAATAATCGAATGAGATCTTGCTAGTGAAAATAATTAGTTCAACTCTTTCAGAATAAGTAGGTAAAAACAAGCCCAAAGAGTATCTAATTGATACGAATGAATAGATACTTATGAGGATATCTGTACTGTATGCGCTTAGGCAGGGTTCGAGTTATCACCTGAGAGCTATGGGGGCCCCCTGAATTTAATTTTTTTTACTATTTTCTTCCTGAAATTGTGGCAGTTTTCGAAGTCAATTTTAGAGGAGTATAATACTAATGAAAACTAAGGAAACTGGCCTCCGTAAATGTCCAAACCCCCCCTCCCACACACCCACCCCCTCCTAATGTATAGTTTCCTCCCCCTATATATTTTCTGTTAGGATCTCTGTTTAACAGTACTGTATATTTGCATATCTTGTATGTCACAAATGTAACACACTGTATATCTGTATGTCATGTATGTCATAAATGTCATTGTTCGGATCTTTCAAAAATGTTCATTTGAATCCCTCCGAAAGGGTCTGACAGGCACCACACAATGAATGACTCAATGGTTGGTCATTGGTTTGTTTATTTTAAACAAACCAGTTGAGATGTTTTCCCACAATACAGATGACCACAGTTATATATAGTTTCTTTCTTTAGATAACCATAGCTTAACTGTCCATAGGTTATAGTTACGACCAGTGTTGCGATGCTCATATCAACACTAGTTGCACGCACGCTAATGACACCACGTGCACGCGCGCTCCCAGGCACGTGCATGCACTCCCGCTCATAAATGTTCCCTCGCATAAGGACAGACTAAAATCGGTGCCTAATTGCCTCTACGAATGGAATGTAACACCTGACGACCGGCGCGTGCATGCACGCGCTTCTGCTCACAAAACTTTGCGCAACGCATGAGCAACGCATCACTGGTTACTGGGGGACCCTGATGGAAACAAGACAAACGTCTTTCTCAGGTCTGCATCCCCTTAACAATTGTGTGTATTGAGCCGTACTGTATTGTACCCATTCTGCAATCTGTTAAATAAAGTTTTCATTCATTCATTCATTCACGACTTCCACAGATAACGGTCCATAGATTGTTATAATTTCCACAGCTTACCATAGGTCAAAAACCTGTGAAACAGAACCAAATGCACAGTAGCATACACATTAATTAAGCATAATATTAATAGTTATATTGTATATTAATATACTATCAATATTACTATTGAATATACATACACTATACATTTCATACATACTAATCAAACCTGCATGTCATGTCCCCTTTAACAGTGGGCGAAAGAGGGAGAACTACAATGACTACATTTACCAGAATGCCTGGCAATGTTTACTTCCTCCTCCGCAACACACGCAAGCCACTCAAGCCCGTCGTCTCAGACTCAAACCCACACAACGCGACAAGACAGCAGTTATTATTCATCGGAGCACACACACACACCAAAGTTCCCTGAATCTCACCGTGACAAACCGGCAAAGCCACAGAGGCACTAGCTCAGCGTGCACCATCGGCAAAGTACGTTAGCCTAGCCACAAGCTAGCGGCAAATATTTAAGCACAACATTCATTCATTTAGCCACCATTCCCCAACAACCCTGTTTACATGCAGATATTATCGGAAGGCTGCATTAGCAGCCAGCAGCCAACGTGATACATTACATTGTGTTTATAGGTGACATAGCCAAGTTAATGAAGTTTCAATCAATTAATCAAGTGCATGTGATCAGAGTTCTCTCTACAATGATATCGCCACCATTTAAAAAAGGCAGCTGCGCCAACTGCGCATACTCACAAGCAGAACACCTGTTAAATGATTTAGACCCCTTTACATAGATCTGATCCTTATATTAAATAAACCAAAAGTCTTGACACCTCCCACTTGGCCGACTGATACAATCCAAGGAGGCCACTATAAATACAAGTCACTAGTGTTAATGGGCATCTCAGCCTTGAATCAAACCGTTGTAAGTATTTAAATTAAAGTGCTTTTCAAATGAAAGTGTCCTTCAAAGGTAAATGGGACATTGTGAACACAACTAGCATCATGAACACAAAACGAACTAAGGAGGTGGGCCACACCACCTTTCCTCCTACCGAGTGTAGGTTTGCCGTTGAACCACTCAGTTGCCTCCCAGGGTTACCCGCTAACTAAACAAACAGAGTCACAAAGTCTTTTGGGTACCCAATGGCGAGGACTTCTTCTGCTGGTCTTCAACTGGAATCAGGACCACCAGCCTCTGCACATCCCTGTGAAGGACGATGGTTGTGGGCAGGGTCCACGTCACGGACCACCCCCTTCTTGTCTGGATACGTGAAGACGATCCGGCCGAGCCGGAACTGTCCTCTTAAGGCATTCTGGTCAGCGATCCAGACCACATCTCCAACCTTGACACTCCTCTCTGCTCGGTGCCACTTATGCCGGATGAACAAGTTTGGACCTGCCAGTTCGCTCCATTTCGACCAGAACTTGTCCACCCCAGCCTGGACAGCCCTCAGCCTGCGCCACGGATGAGTTTCCACATCAATCCCTTGCATGTCTCCTCCTTGTCCGGTGCGCCCCAGGATAAGGGAGTTAGGAGTTAGGTACTCAACTGTGTCCTCTTGCTCCTGTGCCTTGGCGTCGATGGGTCGTTCGTTGGTTAAGTTGGCTGCAGAGTAGAGAAGGGTCTGGAACTCCCCCCATGTGTAGCAACCGGTGGTTCCGTCGAGGCTGTTGAGAGCTCTTTTTATGAGCTTAACAGCTGCCTCTGCTGCTCCGTTCCTGTGGGGCGAATCTGCAGGATGGAAGTCCCACTGCCACTCAGTGCCATTCTTGGTGGCTGCGTTCTCGACCGATGCCTTCTGCACACATGCTAGGTGCCTGTGCAGCTCTCTCAAGGCAGGCTTGGCGCCCACAAAGTTTGAGCCTCTGTCCGACCATAACCTCCTGGGATGCCCCCTTAGAGCAGTGAATCGGGAGTAGGCCTGAAGAAAGCTCTCCGAAGACTGGTCGTCGACAAGGTCAGCGTGGACGGCCCTGGAAGCCATGCAGCAATACACGACTCCCTATACCTTCTTTCTGGTTCTTTTCTTGATGGGGTCCCTCACCTCAAAGGGGCCGAAAAGGTCTGGTGTGGTATGCTCAAATGGGTTTGCCCTGCTGGTACGCTCCGGAGGGAGGTTTCCCATCACTTGCCGGCATAGCTTGGCTCGCTGCTTGAGCACCCTTTTGACAGTTCTCCGACCTTGTACTACCCAAGCCTTTCTTCTTGTGCGCAGCAGTGTGGCTGCAATGCCTTCATGATTTGCCTCGTGAGCTTCTCTAGCCAGCAAGGTCCCCAGCCATAATTTGTAAGGGATTAATGGTACAGCTGTTCCATCTTCACTCCACGATTGGACTCTACCGCCGCAAAGCAAGAGTCCTGTGTTGTCACAACAAGGCGGTTCAGGGTTGTGTCCTGAAAGTTTACGCCGTCTTGGGCTGCAAGGGCCAAGTCTTGGAAGGCCACCGTTCTCTCTCTTGCAGATACCTCTGGTCCCCTTGCCTCCCACTTTGCTGAATCTGAGGCTTGGTATTTAGCGCTCAGCCAAGATTCTGCAGCTTGTCGGACCCAGGCGACAGTTCCACCTAGCTTTGTCAAGCTACTGAACCATTTGGGCTCGACAAGGCTTACGAGAGCAACGCCCCAGGATTTCCTCTTTGGCTTTTCTGCTGCTGGAGGTGGACCTTGGTCTTTCGGCGGTGGTTGCAGCGTAGAGTCTCTCAATCTGTACCAACATCAGTATTGCTGGGGCCTGAGAGCTTTTGTGACTGAGCCCTGGTGACTACAGCTGAGAACGCCTTTCTCTGTAGACTTTTGACGTCATCAGCGACGCTGGTCACAATTTCGCTGGGAATCTTGACGGGCCACTCAGCTTCAGGCCATCTCAGGAACTCTGGGCCTTGTTGCCACTCTGACTCATTATCAAGCTCCTCAGGAGTTGCTCCCCTTGTGAGGATGTCCGATACATTGAGGTTTCCGTCAACCCACCTCCAGTATTCTACTGGTCCAGCCATTTGGATCTCTCCAATGCGGTTGGCAAAGAAGGTCTGGTAGCCATAACTATCCTTCTGGATCGCTCCCAGAATTGTTTGGCTATCCACGAAGTGGACCCAGCGTGCGACCTTGATGTGGCAGTGCTTCTCAAAGTACCTCTTTAGACGGACCGCAAAGACAGCGCTGCATAATTCTGCTTTAATTACGTCCCCTTTCTGGTCGAGAGGAGTAAGTTTGGCCTTTGATTCAACCAACTTCACGAAGACCCCATCTTGCGTCTCCCAACGGAGGTAGAGCACGGCACCGTAGGAAGCCTCGCTCCCATCAGAAAACGTTAATCCCAATGGGTAGCCTATGGCTCCTTGAGGTGTGAGGCTTCTCTCGAACCTGACTTGGCCAAGTCTCACATACTCCTCGAAGAGTGTTATGGAAGCCTCCCGGAGTTTTGGCGAGAGTGGGTCATCCCACGTGTCTTTGGTTTGATTCCCTATGCCTGCCTCTTGGTAGGAGCTGCTCACAAGCATTACTCCTTTTTGCTTTACGGGTGTGGCAAGACCAATGGGGTCGTAGAATCCAGCGACCTGGCTTAGCAGTACTCAACGGGTCAAGGGGTTTGGAGTGTTACTTCTCACTTCCTCTTGGCGCAGATCGAGTCCAGTCCTCATCTTGCCTTGCTTTCTCGAGAAATTGATGGACGTCATTATGCGAAGCTTGTCAGTCTCTGGTTCGTAGCCAACTCCCAGTGCTTTTCTTTCTTTATCCCGCATCTGGTTGGGTAACACCAGAGTCTTGGGTGCAGACACAGTTGTCTTCGGGTTACTGGAGCTGTCCGCAGTTCCAGACCTCCCACTTTGGGCTGACAAGACCCACGGTTTAAGGGAGAAGCCTCCAGCTTTCAAGATCTTTTCGACTCCTTCTGTGATCTTCTCCAGTTCTTTTAAGTCATCGTGGGACATCAGGATGTCATCTACGTAGCTGTCTTCTACCAGAACCCGGCACTCTTCCACCATGGCTGCGAACTGGGGCAGATTTGCCGTTTCCCTCATGGTGACCTGAGCGATGCAGCCAGCAGGTTTATCTCCGATGTTGACTCTGACAACAACAAAGACTTCGATTTCATCCTCTGGGTTGTCTCTCCAGAGGAATCGATGGAGTTGGACTTCTTCGTCTTTTAGCCACACAGAGTTGTAAAATTTTCTCACATCACCTAGGGCGGTGAACAACCCAGTCCTGAATCTCAGAAGGACTCCTCTGATCAGATTGAGGACGTCTGGTCCCTTCTACAAGAGGTTGTTTAAACTCACCCCCCGGAATTCTTGGCTACTGTTCCAAACGATTCTCACAGGGGTAGTTGATGAGTGAGGATTTGGCGCGACCAGATGACTGATGTACCACTATTCTCTATCTCCCCCAGAGTCTTTAACATACTGTGTAAAGGCTGAGAAAAAAATGTAATAAACGAACACACAAAAATACCTGTATAACCCACACCCAGGTTATGTGACTATAAATCATGTGTCCATTATGTGACTAGCCCACAGAATAGTCCCTGTGCCAGGCAGGCACTCCGGTTGCCCTGGTGGATCGGCGTAATACAGGTGCAGGGGACGACACAGTGGGCCCCGGTGGGGGATCGGCTCCCGGGTCCAAAGGGGCCGGTGGTGACGACCGAAGGATCATGTGCGAAGCAGGCGGCGTCCTACGCCGGGGTTGGCTCGCCAATGTGAGTACCGGTGGCAATGTGGGGGACACAAGGTTGCAGTAGGGGTCAGGCAGACGTGGTGTCACAACGAGTGCTGGTGGTACGGTGACACGGGTCGCCAGGTCATCGTAAATTGATCAAGGAGGTGGAAGGTTGTTGCGAACAGGGCTGAACTTGCGTAGGAACCTCCTGTTCCGAAGTGTGACTCTGCCCGAGCCGTCGATCTTGACCACGTATTGGTCATGCTGGCGTACCTCCACAACACTGCCTGTCCTGTCCCATTTGTTGGGGTAGGGCCCTGTCTGGTTCTGTACACGGACCATGTCCCCTAACATGAGTGGCGGGAGGTATTTTGTGTGCTCCGCCCAGGCATCCGCTGTGCGGATGTGGCGTTTGTGGAGAGCCTCCTCCCTTGCCGTCAGTGTCTCCCGCCAGGTCTCGTGTGGTCTGTACTTCCCAGGTACAACCGGGATGAAGTCACGTATCGGGCGGCCGAAGACACACATTGCCGGAGATATTTTTGTGTCCGGGTCAGGTGTGTTACGATATTGCAGGATCGCTCTCTGCACAGCATCTGTGTCAAGCTCCCCCTTTGGGCCGGTGTTGTCGGTGATAAGGCGTTTCATTGTTTTCACCCCAATCTCAGCGCGGCAGTTGCTGTGGGGGAAGGCCACAGATGAGAGGCGGTGGTGTACGCCCCATCTGTATAGAAATGACCTGGTCTCGGTGGAGGTGAACTCTGGGCCCCCGTCCGATGTGAGCTCTTCTGGCGTGCCGTACGTCACGAAGGCCCGACGTAGGTGATTTATGAGGCCGGCGGCGCCCCCCGTCGCTTTCGACATGACCGGCCAGTTTGAGTACCGGTCCACCGTCACGAGGTAGTGCACGCCCCTGTGTATGAAGAAGTCTGAACACACCGCCTGAAAGGGGTAAACAGCTGGGATCGGCGGGGTTGGCGGCGCTCCAGGCTGTGAAGGTGCCATCCGGTGGCAGTACTCGCAGTTCCTCCGAGTGGCGCTGATGTCAGCCGACATGCCTGGCCAGAACACAGAGGATTCTGCGCGGGCGGTCATCATCGATACGCCCTGGTGGGCAGCGTGTAGGGCGCTCAGCACTTCTCTGCGGAATGAGAGTGGTATAATTAATAATAATAATAATAATTCATTTAATTTATATAGCGCTTCTCAATAACCCGAAGTCGCTGACAGTAGTCGGGAGCAGGAGTACAAACAAAGAAACGAAAGCAAAGAAACAAAAACAAAAACAAAGAAATAAAAACAAAAGGAACATGAGACCATGGGGGGAACAGGGGAGACAGCCTGATAGCACAAAAAAGACTGGAGACAGACATCAATCAAGTTGGAGGGGAGGGGGGGGTTTAGGGGTGGGGGGGATTGAAGGCAAGGGAGAACAGGTGGGTTTTGAGGCGAGCTTTGAAGGTGGAGAGTGTAGGGGAGTCTCTGATGGACTGGGGGAGGGAGTTCCAGAGTCGGGGTGCAGTGCGAGAGAAGGCCCGATCTCCGAAGTTTTTAAGCTTGGATGTCGGGACAGTGAGGGAGGCAGTGGAGGAGGACCGGAGGGAACGGGTGGGGCGGTAGGGGAGAAGGAGATCAGTCAGGTAGGGGGGGGCCAGGCTGTGGAGGGCTTTGAAGGTGAGGTGTGGTGTTTTAAAGTTAATGCAGTGTTTGATCGGGAGCCAGTGGAGGGAGTGGAGGACAGGAGTGATGTGTTCGCGGGACCGGGTGTTAGTGAGGAGGCAGGCGGCTGAATTTTGGACCATTCGCAGTTTATGGAGGGAGCGGGAGGTGATACCAGTGAGGAGGGAGTTGCAGTAGTCCAGGCGGGAGGAGATGAAGGCGTGAATGAGGGATTCAGCAGCGGGGGGGGAGAGGCAGTGACGGATTTTTGCGATGTTGCAGAGGTGAAAGTAGGATATTTTTACGATGGAGCGGACGTGGGGGTCAAATGAGAGGGTGGGGTCAAGGAGGACACCAAGGTTGCGGACTAGGGGGGAGGGGGTGATGGTGGAGTCGTTGATGGTGAGTGTGATGGGTCCGGATCTGGTGAGGGTGGTTTTGGTGCCAATGATGAGAAGTTCAGTCTTGTCACTGTTCAGTTTGAGGAAGTTGTGAGTCATCCAAGTTTGGAGTTCGGTGATGCAGGATTCGATGTGACTGAGGGGTGGACTGTGGGGGGAATGTGTACTGATGTAGATTTGGGTGTCGTCAGCGTAACAGTGGAAGTTGAGGTGGTATTTACGGATGATGTGACCAAGGGGGAGAATGTAGCAGATGAAGAGCAGGGGGCCAAGGACTGAGCCTTGGGGGACCCCCTGTGTGACTGGGGAGGGGGAGGAGGTGTGGCCGGAGAGGGAGATGAATTGGTGTCTGTCTGTGAGGTAGGAGGAGAACCAGCCAAGTGCTGTGCCCTCAACACCCAGTTGGTGCAGCCTTTGGAGGAGGATGGAGTGACACACTGTGTCAAAGGCTGCACTGAGATCGAGTAGGATCAGGATGTTGAGGGCACCGGAGTCAGCGGAGATGAGGAGGTCGTTGATGACCTTAACCAGTGCAGTTTCGGTGCTGTGAGCGGGACGGAAGCCAGACTGAAGGGGTTCATAGAGGGTGTTGGACTGGAGATGGGAGTGGAGTTGGGAGGCAGCAATACGTTCCAGTGTTTTTGAGAAAAAGGGAAGATTGGATATGGGGCGGTAGTTGGAGAGGCTGGATGGGTTAAGAGTGGGTTTTTTGAGGACAGGGGTGACAGCGGCGAGTTTATAGGGGGAGGGGACGTGGCCTAGGGATAGTGACTGGTTGAAAAGGGCGGTGAGGTGGGGGATGAGAGCAGGGAAGCAGGCTTTGGTGAGAGTAGTGGGTAGGGGGTCAAGGGAGCAGGTAGTGGTCTTGGAGGTGGTCATGAGGTCCATGATGAAGGAGGAGTCAACTGGGGCGAAGGCAGTAAAAGGGGTGGGAGGGATGGAGTCAGGTGGGCGAAAAATGTTGGTGGGGGGGGCGAGGGTGGGGGAATTGGCGATGCGGGCAGTCAGTGAGCTGTTGATTAGAGATACTTTATTATTGAAGAAGAGGAGAAACGAGTTGCAGAGGTCAGGGGAGGAGTGAGTTATTGTCCGGGGGTTGTAGGAGTTTCTTGACAGTAGAGAAGAGGGTCCGGGGGTTGCGGTTGCTGCTGTTGATGATGGTGGAGTAGTGGGCAGATTTGGCAGCTTGGAGTGCATCACGGTAGGAGGAGACGTGCTGTTTGTGGAGGTTGGCGTGGATGGTGAGGTGGTTTTTTTTATAGAGGCGTTCTAGTTGACGGCCGGTCTGCTTCATGGAGCGGAGTTCCGGAGTGTACCAGGGGGAGGAGGTGGTGAATGAGACAGTGATGGTTTTCAGGGGTGCCAGTGAGTCGAGGGAGTCAGAGAGAGTAGAGTTGAGGAGGAGGGCAGTCGTCGGGGTTAGAGGGGGCGGAGTCAGGGGGAAAGGCAGAGGATATGGACTGAGACAGTGTGAGAGGGTCGATGGATTTTATGTTACGGAAAGAGATGGTGCGTTTGTTGGAGTGGTGGGGTGGGGGAAGGGGAGCAGAGAAAAGGATGCAGTAGTGGTCAGAGAGTGGGAATGGGATGGGGTGAGGATTGGATATGGGTAGGGAGGCAGAGCAAACAAGGTCAAGTTACCCTGTCCTTGTACAGGACCACCCCGTCAGTTGATGTGATGTTCTCACGGTACTGGTGGAAGTCACGGATCGTCTTCGGCATCTCGAATTTTGAGTCGGGGATGCCGTCCATCGCCATTTCCTCCAGGGTGCGCATCTCACCATCGCTGCTGGTGGCCTCCCTGACACGATCACATGTCACTGACCGCAATGATTCAAGGCCCGCAGCACACCATGCCAGGTCATCCTCCTCAGTGTCATCGTCAT
Organism: Notolepis coatsorum; assembly: GCF_963971535.1. Classification (NCBI taxonomy): domain Eukaryota; kingdom Metazoa; phylum Chordata; class Actinopteri; order Aulopiformes; family Paralepididae; genus Notolepis; species Notolepis coatsorum. Next base: position 48,363,800 of record NC_140176.1, on the reverse strand, counting down.
TCCCTGGCTCGGTCTGGCGTAGGAAGGACAGTACATCAGTGTATGTACTGGGTGGGAGGTGGGCGTTGTCATCCGGAAGGTCCATAAGTGATGGCCGTGTGGTGCCAACCGGCCTACGTGACATGGTGTCCGCCGCCTTGTTCCTCATGCCCGGGACATGCACAATGCGGAAACGATAACGCAAGGTCTTCTCCTTGAGGTTCCGTAGGCGGGGGTTCGGTATGTCATCGAACGCCCTGTCTGTAAGGAGTCTCAGCAGCGGCTTATGGTCTACCGCTACAATCAAGTCCTCGCATCCCAACACAAAGTAGCGTGCCTTGTCCAATGCGTCCGCGACCGCAAGAGCCTCGCCCTCTATGGGTGCGTATCTGGACTGAATCTGCTGCCAACCAGGGTTATCTTCCACCCAGCAGAAGGGTCTGACTGGCATACATCGGCAGTGTTTCTGGAATAACCAGAATCCAATGCCCTCCTTTGACCAGTCCGTGGCGATACATGTTGGCTTGGTTTTGTCAAAGATGTGGACACCACGCTCAATTTCTTCGATAATCACATCCTTTGACTCACGGAATATGTCTTCCAACTCCGTGGACCACTCGAAGCGTTCTCCACTCTTCAGGAGCTTCCGGAATGGCTGCATATGCTCGGCCATGCTGAAGGCGTAGGCCACCTGGTTGACCAGCCCGAACCACGACCTGATGTCCGTGACATTACGTGGTTGTGGGAAGTCGTGTATCGCCTCCAGGTAGCGACTGCACAGTCGCATGTCAGTCATGGTGATTGTAAAGCCTGCAAAGTCCACCGTGGGTGCACTAAAAATGAACTTCTCCGGGTTGAGGACTATTCCATTCCGGACGCATATGTGCAGCCATTGGACCGCCTGGAAGTAGCTCTCCTCAATTGTATCTGACCATAGTAGCGTGTCGTCTATGCACTTAGTTTTGTTGCCTATGTCCGCGACAACCTCGTCGTACCGTCGCGAGTAACCATCCCCCGATGCCATGTACCCCTGCGGGGCCGACAGGTACCGGTAGCGGCCCCATGGGGTTATGAACGTCGTCTTGTGGCGATCGTCCTTGTGTAATGGGACGCTGTGGTAACCGTTCCAGGCATCGAACACAGTCTTGAGTTTCCCGTTAGGCACACATCTCGCTTGGTGGAATGGAGATTGGGTGTGGTGGGTCTCGCGGAGTGGAGTGCATACCTGTTTAGGGCCTGGAAGTTGACAGTGCATCGCGGTTTGCCTGTCTTCTTCGCGCAGATCACCATGCGATAACACCATGTCACCGGTGTACCGATTGGTACTTCCTCCAACACGCCGAGGCGGACGTCCTGGTCGAGGCCTGCCTTTACCTCCTCTTGCCAGTGTAGGGCCACGGGGATGGGGGTGTGACAGGCAACCGGAGTGGTTGGCCGGTCATTTTCGGTAGTGTCTGGTGGGGGCATGTGTTAAATGTGCTCTGAGCGTACAGTTCTAACAAGTGTCTCCGTAACACCTTCCTGTTAGCCTTGATCGCCAACATGGGGAGTGTGGTCGGCCTGGTCGGCGGCTCCGCACGCCGCGGGCAGTCACATACTTCTGATGTCGCCAGATTCACCTCCCAGAGTGTTGGGAACTGGGCGGAGATCATTCCCAGGTCCACGCAGGCTGCGCGGGAGAGAAATATGCGGTCTGAGGTGTCCGTCACATACGAGATTTGGCGTGTCTCCAACCTTTGAGTGTCACCACTGTTGCCGGCGAATCTGACTACCGCAGCTCCGAGGATCCGAATTCCCTTATTGTTCGCAGCCTTCATGGTCATGGATACGGGGATGAGGTCCTCTGTGCTTAGGCCCATTTGTTGAGCGACTTTAATGCTGATCAGGCAGCTTTGGCATCCCGTATCGGCCATAGCAGGCAGGGATACTGCACGGGTGCGTTTTAGGAGGTCAAAACCCAGAGCCTTATAATCCTCGTGCTCGGTGGTGAGAGTAAGGTTGACGTATGGCTGCGGGCTAGACACACGCTTCATCCACTTGTCGCACATGTCATTGTACAGGTGATGAGCGAGGGGAAGTGTGCGTAACTAGCCATCTGTACTGACTGTGCATAGCTCAACGAAGGCTGCTGTCTGCTCGTCACACGTCCAGTCAGTGCCCCTTGATGCGGGCGTGGAACGACCGGATGGGCTCTTCATATCCCTGCCGCATGTTAGACAGGGCTGCCCGAGCTACCATGGTGTTCTCTGCATGAACGGCGAGTGCCTTCATGGCAGCGAGGACGTCCTCCTCGTCGTTGCCCGCTAGGCTCCTGCCTGCCGCGAGTGTGAGGTCCTTCCTCAGATCCTCCTCGCAGCACTCCAGTAGCTGTGAAACTATGTCGGGCCCGACCAGCTTGGTGCCTGTTTTGTACTCAACCCAACGGGTTACGAAGTATGACCAGGCCTCGCCCGTTCCGGCCAGTGCTATGGAGGGACGCTTTAGCTTCTCCATTTTAGCATTTGCGCCCGGCGCCCAGGGGGCTGCGCCTGTGACATGTATAGTGGCGTGTACACTTAACATGGCCGCTACCACCGCCGCCGCTGCATGCTCAGCTACATAGTCAGCTACATAGTCACAACCTTCAATAGGGCACTCCGCATTTATAAGCACCATTGTCAGTTATTTGGACGAATAATTATAATAGCTTGCTTCCAATGTATAAAAAATTACTTCAGACTACAGCTGTAGCTCCAAAAAGAATAAATAATCCCTTTTGGCATCTTCCGTTGTAGAACTAATAATAAAAGTCCACTATAATCCAATGAAATTATCCTTTACATGAAAGTAAAAAATCCATACCAATTGTTAACAGTGTCCTGGTCCTTTAAGGCAGGGGTTACACACAGTGTTTTTGTGCTCGTTTTTATACGTTTTTGAATATGTTTCATGTCCCTTTTACACAGAAATGCGTTTTTTGGCGTTTTTTGGTGGATACGGCTGAAACGCTAAATTATGTTTGCGTTTTGGAGAACCCCTAAAAAACGCGCCGACAACAGCCGTGTAGTCTGCACGGAGCCGTTGTTGCGAAAACGCCCATGCGCAGTAGATACCATCTGCGTGCCCTCCGGTGACAACAGAGTTTGTGTGTGTGGGTGTGTGTGTGTGTTTGGGACAGAGCTCCCAGCTCTGTGTCCCTGTGTCCCAAATAGCTGCAGCTACCATGTGTTGTCAAGTTATTGTTATAAGGACCCCAGTCCAAGCTACAACAGTCTGCATTCCCTTAACAATTGTTTGTATTGAGCAGTATTGTATTGTACCCATTATGCAATATGTTAAATTAAGTTTACATCCATTCATTCTGCTAGCATTACCACTGGCTAACATGAGCTAGCATTAGCTATCAGACCCTGTTAGCTCAAAGCTCCTCTTTCAACTTAACAAGCATTAAACAAAATGGCCCAGTCATCTATTCACCTTTGTTTAATACACACAGCGTTGTCTCTAATGTTATCTAACTACTGATAGCTCCCGATATCATCAGTTTGGTGCTGGCTAACTAGCGTGAGCTAACGTTAGCTTCTAGCCACAATGCTATACTGTTATAATGGCATACTCCATTGACGTTAGCATGCAGCTAACAATGTAGCTACCGATCTTTTTTTAGACTAAACTATCCGCTCTTGGTGGTCACTTGTGTTGATGTTAGTTTTGTTTCATCAACAAATGACAGGCAGAACACAGTGAATGTATCCGTTTTGTTTATTGCACTTTTATTAGGCTTAGCTGAAAAAGAATTGCTGCATTGGGTAAATATGCAAGATGGTGGCGCCCATAGGCGCCCGCCTTGTTGACATTTCTTTGCAGGAACTTCCAGGAAGTGTATTGGCACATTCAAGTTCTGATTGGTTGAAATTGCCTTCATGTTCGCCACCTACTGCCACCTACTGCTTTGGCAGTGTACTACATCACTGTGCCCAGGTGACAAAAACGAAAGTGTGACTCAAGGCTGCCACGTTGCGGCGAAACTCACTGACAATTAAACGAAAATGAAACGAAAGGTGTAACCGCCGCCTAAGTCGACAAGGTGCCGTGTTTTCCGACGGCTCCGTCGACTATCCGACTTTCTCCGTGGTCTGTTTGTGCACCTCGTCGTCGTCCTCTGATCCACTGATCATATCCGTTGGACTACATCCAGATGTTTGTATATAAATAAGAACGATATTCCATTTGTTCCATCCAGTTTAATAAAGGAAGAAAACAATATACAAACAAGTCTCGGACGATTGCAGGTGTATTTACAAATAGCGTCTCAGCTTCATGTTCCGGTCGCTGCGCTACTGTGCAGGGACGTCTATTATAGATATTCTCTAGTCTCAGACTCAAACCCAGACAACGCAACAAGACAGCAGTTATCATTCATCGGAACACACACAAGTTCCCCACATGAATCTCACGTGACAAACAGGTGAGACAAACAAAGCCACAGAGGCACTAGCTCAGCGTGCACCATCGGCAAAGTACGCTAGCCTAGCAACAAGCTAGCGGCAAACATTTAAGCACAACATTCATTCATTTAGCCACCATTCACCAACAACCCTGTGTACATGCAGATATTATCGGCAGGCTGCATTAGCAGCCAGCAGCCAACGTGATACATTACATTGTGTTTATAGGTGACATAGCCAAGTTAATGAAGTTTCAATCAATTAATCAAGTGCACTCACCAACGGGCGATGTGATCCTATCAGAGTTCTCTCTACAGTGACATCGCCACCATTTTAAAAAGGCAGCTGCGCCAACTGTGCATGCTCACAAGCAGAACACCTGTTAAATGATTTAGACCCCTTTACATAGATCTGATCCTTATATTAAATAAACCAAAAGTCTTGACAGTCATGATATATATCTGTATATCTGTATGTTGTGTATGTCATAAATGTCATTATGTATTGAAAATGGGGGACCCTGATGTAAACAAGACGAAAGTCTTTCTCTGGTCTGCATCCCCTTACCAATTGTGTGTATTGAGCCGTACTGTATTGTTCCCATTCTGCAATCTGTTACAGTTTTCAATCAATCAATCAATCACATCACACAACAGTCTAATCATTAGACTATTGTGTGATGTCATTATTCAGTCTCATTCTTAACCATCAATATTTGTTCCTTTTCTTACTCACCTCTGATATATAATGCCATATTTACTTATTTGCATTTTGCATCTGATAAAATACAACAATTTAATTAACTAACAAAAAAATCTAATGGAAAATAAATAGTTGTATGGCACTTAACAGCAGCATTTACCTCCATTTACCTCCTTGGCAAATAACCAGCTGTATTTAGTTTTCCATAAGGTCCACTGACTCGGTCCCCAGCATTGTGGTGGTTGAGCAGCAGCCAGGTCTAGTGGAGACTCAGGTCTGGCAGTGGCTAACACTACTAGCAGTGTCAACTTCAGTAGTGCTGCTAGCTGCTGCGCTAACATACGGTTATCTCTATACCCATAGTTATATGAGTATAGCGAGCGATCTGCTCTATTGGAACATATTCCATATCCAGTCTATATACTGAATAAATTTCTCCACATGTACCTATACACACCCATCCGTCTGGCCACACCCCCATCCGCTCCTCTACATAAGCAGGGGTGTAGCCCTACTAACAGCTCCTTCCCAAGTCTTTCACCACCAAGGTGAAGACCACGGGGTCCTCAGTGAGTCAGAGCAGAGCGCTCGCTATACTCATATAACTATGGTTATAGAGATAACCGTACGTTATATTATCGTATAGCTTACGCTCTGCTCTATTGGAACACAGGAGCTGAGCAGAGCGGAAGCTCGACAAATGCACCCGCTGTGGCCCCCCACAACCATCAGAACCGGGGAGGACCCGAGCCCCCGGACCCCCCTAGTGGAGGACGGGAGGGAATCGGATCCGACTGTGCGAAGAGGGGTTTAGCAACTCAAACGCACAGGGTGAGTAGACCGTGGGACCAGCGTTTCCGTTAGCCGGTAATTACCGGTATTTGACCGGCAAAATCTGTTGAAGTCCGACATATTTAATATCTCCGGTCTTAATGTCCGGTGAAAATAATTCCCTGAGTCTAAGCACAATTTGATTATTTGAATTGTATTAAAATAGGCTAAAATTAAATAGCCTATGCGATGAACGAAACGATCATTACATTTGTTTCCTCGTTGCTTCTAATAATGACAACGACGTCGTCAGCGAGAGCTTAGTGCTGGGTGTGCGAACTTTTGTGAAGCTGCAGAGCCAGAGAGGCAACAGCACAATGCAGTATTCCAGCAGTACTCCAATTCAGCCATTTTCAGCCAATGTTGGGTGGGGGGCGCTGCTGTGCGGTTCCCAGAAAAGAGCCAATAACAGCTAAATCAGCTTCTCTGCAGCGCCATACTCTTTGCAAATAAGTCGTTGCGAGGTGGAGAGGGTCGTCACGCAAACCACGATAATGTTGCCGTCTCTCTGCTTTCTCAGTTCTTCGCTTGATATAATTAATACAAATGTCCAATATAACGGAATTCGTTAGCTCATAAAAATGTGATTATAACAGACTGCTGTTTAGTGTCGGACCGACTGCCCACATACGTGGTCTATTTTATTTCAAGTCAGCAGCAGCACGGAGTATCGAGGGACTTATTTTATTTGGAATATATTAATTAATGACTGTATACGCAAAAGTAGCCTAGTTTTAAGTAATAATATTATAAATCTACATGCCTTGAGGATGACATTCTTTATATAGTCTGCAATTGTTTTAAAGCTCACTATATGAATTGAAAATGGGGGACCCTGATGGAAACAAGACAAACGTCTTTCTCAGGTCTGCATCCCCTTAACAATTGTATGTATTGAGCCGTACTGTATTGTACCCATTCTGCAATCTGTTAAATAAAGTTTTCATTCATTCATTCATTCACTCAATAAACTATGACCGGAATTAATCTCATTTGTCCGGTAGATTGAAATCTTGCAGGTCACGGAGACCGGCAACAATTTTTTCTAGCGGAAACCCTGCGTGGGACTTACCTTCCCACAGAAGAACCCACAACTACACAAACGCGCAACCCACATGCCACTAGGGAACGAACGGGAAGAAATAAAAACCCTGTTACAACCCCTAATATCACAGGGTCAAGGGCAAACCCCAACCCCGTGGCAAGGCCGCAGCAGCGGAGCGCGAAGGAGGACCCAGCCCCAGGAAGGGACTGGACCCCCCGGAAAAGGGGGCCTGGTGAGGCCAACAACGCCGCAGCATCGAGACCCCACCAGGCGGTCACTAGTGACACCACCCCCCACATCGCCAGCGTATCGGACAGGGCCCATCCAAGAGCAGGCCCTTCCCCCCTACAGCACGCCACCCTGAAGCACTCAAGAGGCTACACCCACAGCGGGACCAGGCAGCGCACCGGGGAGACAACCCCCAAAAGAAGTTGATCCCTCAATCCAGGCAACAGGTCAAAAAGACATGACCTGAGCCTGGAGCACTGCGGACTAGACAGGCGCCAAGGGAGGGGCGTACGGTATGCTGTGCTCCATGTCGCATTGTCGCAGCCTCCACACAAAAAAACAACCCTCTAGAGGGGCCAAGGCAGAGAAGGCAGACACGATTGGCAGACGTCATGAAAGGTGCGGGGGCACACTCGCAGGCAGACGGGGTCAAGCCCGGCCTAACCCGATAGTCGACTCCGCTACCAACACACCTGGAAACCAACCACCACCTATTTACAGGAGGCAGTTGTTCCTATAACCCCCCCAAGAAAAATCTCCAAAACACAACTGCAGGTATACACCGGCTATACAGAAGTACAAGTGTTTCAGTTCCCAAGAAGGGGTTAACCCAGGCCAACCGGTCGACGAGAACAAGTTCGGACCTGGGCCCGGCGGACCGGGACGTACACAGGGATGCCAGAGGGGTACAAGAACCACCTCGACAACCCCCTCCCAGCCCCGCCAAGCAGGAGAAGAGAGGGGCGAAAAAAGAATGGAGAAGGACCAGGCTCCTTTAGCACAGCGCAAGGTACAACACAATATGGACCAAGCAACAGTGAAGGACAACACATAACTACGAACACCTCCATAACATCAAACCCTGCAACGCCCGGGCCGACCCGGCATTTTCCCCCCGAAAAAGCACAAGTCCCTCAGGGTACCAGAACAGCAGATCTGCGCCCCGGCGGACAACGGGTTAACTGACCTGGTCCGGCGCGACCAGAACCAGTCCTGTGTCCTAATCACGCCGCCATCCCCAGTCCCAGGAGGGGGGTAGGTACGCGTGTCGATCTAAAACATCACAGAGGGCGCCACCAAGACGGTCAGAACACAAAGCACCGCGCCCGGTGGCCCACCCCAAGGGTGTGAGACCCCTCTGCCAATGCTTTGATCTATTCCGTTATCATCCCCCAGAGATGAACGAGAATTTGTCGAGACAAGCCTAGTACACTGGCGCTCGGAAGAGACAAACTCCATCCCAGTTGCCCCATAAAAACGCTGTTTCAATGATGGGCAACCAAGGCGCGCAAGCCCATGCGTGGTTCCACACAGAAGCACCCAGGGCCAGCACTATGTACACATCGAGACCCAAAACATATCAATGGTAATCCTAACAAGAACATCTCTTGTGCTCGATACCGCCGCCTGGTAGGATCAATGTTCCCTCTAACGTGCGCCCGTACATGTCCAAATGCTCCCGCTCACATCTGAAATCTGTCGCGCATAGAAACGTTTGTGTAAAAAAATAAAAGACGTTTCTTAAAAAACAGCAGTCAGCTTGGATGACGTTCTCGCTGTCTTCTCTCCTACAGCTTCTCTCCTTGTTGACACACGCGCAGGCACACACACTGCTGGGGCATTGCCCCCCCTCCCCTCCCCTCCCCTCACTGACCTGTCTTGTCAACACAAAATCCTCTCACTCGCTCTGGACAAGTGCAGAGCCTCGACAGCTCTTCTTTCAACATCACTGAATCATTAAATAAAATGGCCCAGTAAACGATTGAATTTAGTTTAATACATGAGGCGTTGTCTAACGTTATCAAGCTGGCTATCTACGGATAGCTCATTATATCAACAGCTGATATGTTGCAGGCTTGCAGCTGTTGGCTAGCTGTTGGCTAGCTAGCTATCGTTCTTAGTTGGCTAACGTTAGCTACCTAGCAACTAGGTAGCTTATACTGGCTGGCTACCTTTTAATTCGCAATGGAATGGCTAGCTAACTAACTGTATTTATTATTATTAACTCGCATGTCTTAATAATAAAAGAATATATATACAGGTATATAAAAAATAATTATTATTAAAAAAATTAAAACTTTTCTCTTTTGTTTTTTAATAGAAGTGCGGTACCACCGCATCCCGCGGTGATTAGCCACACACACAACCGTGGTGAGAAAATGTCATACCGCGACAGCCCTAGTTGTATCCAGTTGAATGTATAGTGGTATCAAGTGTTCTGGCCTAGGACACACGCTGAACATTGTATGTGACGTCGGGGTATTTGTGAATGTCGGATAGGCATTCCCAATTAATTGCTCCACGTCGGACTGGGTGGTAGGCTAGCTGGCTAAGCTAGTTAAACAGTAGCAGCAGGGGCGGATTTAGGATTATAGGCAGATTTTTACGGCAGATTTTTTTGGAATTTAATTAACCTGTACGTGCAATTTCCTGCAATATAGAGCCTTCAATCTTGACCAATAAAGCTGCTCTTTTCACTATAAAACTCAGTTAACCATAACGTAGTTATGGTTAGATTTATATATTGGGGGGGGGGGATATATCATATTTTTCATATGATCAAAAAGTGGTGGAGCAAGAGCATACCTTTGCTCCCCCAAGTTCAATAGTGGGAGAGCAGAGATTCTCCGAATGCTCTTATGGCCAGGCGTCTATGATTCACTGATACAAAGTAAAATAGTGCAGTGCAATAAAATAGTTAGTAAAATAGAATAAAATAATGCAATAGTGCATTGCAATAAAATAGTTATCATCGTATTTTTTCGGGAGGCCGGTAAGGAGTGCATTACAGTAGTCGAGTTGGCTTGAGATAAAGGCATGGATCTGGTTTTCAGCGTCCTTTTGATTTATAAATGGCCGTACTTTAGCTATGTTTCTAAGGTGGAAGAATTAAGTTTTTGTCAACTTGTTGATTGTGATTTAAAGCTTAGGTCTGAGTCTACCAAGACACCAAGACTTAACTCACTCAAATACAGTTAGCAGCTGGATAGACCACAGATGGAAATTAGCTTCTGCTAAATCTGGTGCAAACATATTTTCATGTAACAATGATGAATTGTCAAAAAAAAAAAAAAAAAAAAAAAAAAAAATCTTTTTCTTTTCTTTTTTAAATAGATTCGGGGCTTTTCAGAAAACATTCGGGGCTTGAGCCCAAGTAGCCACCCCCTAGCTCCGCCCCTGAGTAGCAGGCCCCGGGTAGCTAACCCGGAAACCCACTACAGGAGAGTGAACCAGATAGCAGTCTGTGCTACCAGGGCTTGTGAGTTTCGTGTTCCCCGTACCTGGTTCAACTAAGTCGATCAAGAGTCACATTATCCAGATTCAGTTAACCCGATGTTTGAAGCCGGGATTTTCCTGTTCCTCGAAGGTGGATTCAGTCTCGTTAACTCGATTCAGACTTGAGACCCAGGATAAGTGCGCGCGGCCGCTTCATTTGAAAAGCCAGCACGTATCGATAGCAGAGATCCTGATTCTCTAGCGGCATTGATTGATTAATTGATTTAAAACTTTATTAACATATTGCAGTACGGCTCAATCGCCTCGCCGACAAGTTAAATGCGTTATCTATAGGCTAATTTTAAGTCCCTCATTACCTCAATCAATCAGATTATATTTCTTTAAACTTGCCTGCTGGATTGAATAATCAAATGAGATCTTGCTAGCGAAAATAATCAGTTAAACTGTTATACAGAATAACGATACGGCTCTCTTCCCCATTGATTGATGTATGGTCGATATTTTACTTATCTCCACTGTGGTGTAACGGGTTCTTCTTTTGACTTTCACGCAGACGACCGGGGTTCGAAACCTAGTCTTTCCCTTCTTTTTGCAATATAGGAATAATTCAATTTGGTGCACGTTGAGAGCTATATAAAGAATGACATCCTCAATGCATGTAGATTTATAATATTTTAACTTAAAACTAGGCTACCTTTGCGTATAATCATTAATATTATATTCCAAAAAATTATATTGGAAACACGGGGTTTCAAACACCGGTCGCCGGGTTGCCAGGATTGAGCACTACCGCTGCGCCACTGTGCCAGATGGGATAAATTCATTGTTTATACATTAATGAACGAGAGACCCGTGTTTAGAATATTCTTTATTTTGTTGTTGTTGCACCGAGCGAGCGCCACGGTATATAACGTGCATTATTTAGGACAAAGTGAATTTAGTATCAGCATTTTGGGTCTATTTTACATTTCAAAAGCCCCCTCTGGAAGAATGGAGCACAAAAACGTAATTCAGAATGGTATAATGCAGATCCTAGACTGTGGGAATAATTTCAGGAAACGCGCTGTCACTTCTTTGCGGGGGCGTGGCGATGGTTCATCCGGCTAACTTGAACTTAAACCCTGCTTTCGACCAGGCTCAAACTTTTGGATCTGTTGTCATGGTGATTTGGACAATCCAGATTCGGGGAACCGGAAAGTCCGGCTTAAGTCAGACTTAACCGAAAGTTATCCGGCTAACTCAGTTATCCAGGTACGGGGAACGGGGCCCAGGCCTGCAACAGGTTTTTGTTTGTTTGTTTTTGTTTATTAAATGCTGTCTTAGGTATATAATATATTGTATTATTGTACATGACATTTCATTTGTGATTAGTTATATCATTAATGCCATTTTGGATATATGGTTTTCGTTTACATTTCGCATAAGAGTGCTTGGATTTTTTTGTTGAGCTTGAGTGCAGATTGTTTCCTTTTTTGATATTGAGCACATACTGAGACAATACTTTATTTATTAACATTTTCTTTATTCTGTAATGTGTATATATATATATATATTTATTTAAACTGCGATTTAATTTGATGTGCACTGTTAACAATGCTTGTATATCTAATCGTGTGTTGTCATGTTTGTTTATGTGTTTGTTTAAAAAAAAATTAAAAAAAAATACAAAAAAATATATATATATATACGGTGTATGTAATATATCACCATATTTTCAATACATGCTTGTATATCTAATCGTGTGTTGTCATGTTTGTTTATGTGTTTGTTTAAAAAATAATACAAAAAAAAATACAAAAAAAAAATATATATATATATATATATATATATATATATATATATATATATATATATATATATATATATATATATATATATACGGTGTATGTAATATATCACCATATTTTCAATACAGATTATTTCTATTTTAAATGTATTGAGTTATAACCCAAAATAAATTGTATTTATTAGATTAGTAAGAGCTAGGTATTGTATTTCATAAAAAACCTAAGGCCCTGCCCTCTAATTCAACTGGGGTAAAAGGGGCTACACTTTGTAACGTGTCTGTCTTTTAAGTGAAGTCCTTCGTGACTGCGCCTCACGGTAAACCCTCCGTTACACTCACCCCCCTTAAACTCACTCCACTCCACCCAAGGCATCCGGTTCATTCGGCACCAATGTAACAGTTGTCATATCGTCACCATAAACTTCGATGCCCCGAGGGAGCTTCGAACCCGTGGTCTGCCGCACCGCGGGCTACAGCACAGACCGCTATACCAAGAGGTGAACTCACTGCTTTGTAACGTGTCTATGGGTGAGAGTGAGTTTAACCCATAGTACCACTACTCACCACAGTCACTTCACAACATCTGAAGTCCTTCGTGCTGCGCCTCACGGTACCATCCGTTACACTTGTTTAGGCAAAAAAGCAGAGTATAGGCTACTAAAAACATGCTTTAGTTTGTTTTACAAATTGTATATGTAAACTTCTCATTTTACTTGCCTCTCAGTTTCACAGATGAACAAAACAAGTTGAACTTAGAAAGATGATCCAGAATCTTGCCTTAGTCTCAGGGCTTCCGTAGTAAGCCACTGGAATTCAACTCCAGATCGTCTGTCTCCATGGCACAAACAGAAAAACATAAACATTCACTTCGTATGATGTCATTGTAATTTACTCACTTGACTACCAACAAAGACAGACTCATAGTCCTGGCAAGTTATGAAACGCTATGACACAGAGTCTGTGACTCAGTAACAGTCGAGCCATCCAAGCACACAGACGGCTTAAATAGACATCATTAAACGAAAAGGGGTATTTGTTTAGACAAGCTCGGTTTGTATCAGTGGATGTGGTAAGAATTTCCACGAGCAGTTCTGTTTTCTTCTTCGGCTACTACTATGTGAGAAAACGTTCCGCCTTTCCTGCCTCCTCGGCCCAAACAGAAAAACACTTTGTCAAACACGAAGGCCCAAGACCCGCTGGTGCTAAACAGGCACGGTTACCATGACAATACGTTGAGTTAGGAATTTCCCAACATCTGGGTGTAGCCTTGAGAGGTCAGAGCGTCAAGGATTGAGACTACTCCCACTCCTACTCCAAAGGGCTGTAAATTAAAACGATCTGCGTACGGGTCACGGCCCTCTGGTGGTTTTTCCTCGTACACTGTGACGAGCCTTTGTCAAGTTGCTGAGATGAAAATCAAGGCACGCACAACACGGGACTCGTGTCGCGAATCTTTCGAGTAATTCCTGTTATTTCTACGAGGAGCTAGAGGAATGCCAGGAATGTTGCCATCGCAGAATTTAAGACTGGACAGAAAGGGCCTTTCCTAAAGTATCAAGGTGATCTCTGTTGTTAATGTTGTCATGGTCATCATGGCCATGGGAATCAAATAGCTTTATGTGTGGACAGTGCATGGGATTCAGAAGGGTTGGATTGTTTAGCAGCTGTCACTGGAATGTTCTTCCAGATGATTGATTTGCCATGGTAACACATCACAATTACGAGTCTCGTGCACCAAACAAACATTGATTTCCATGACATTATCAAGCATTCTACGGCAGCCATCATGTACAGCTAAATTACCATTAGGAGAATGAATGAGAGTCACGAATGCACAGTTGGGTGCTGTAGATTCCAAACATGGAGCAATGCTGCCACCCTTTGGATCAACCAAGAACTGACAAACTACAGTGTACTTTGTTATCGTAATCCTTTAATTGTGATGAATGGCTCTGAAGCTGCTTAGGATGATAGAACCTAATAATAATAATAATAATAATAATAATAATAATAATAATAATAATAATAATAATAATAATAATAATAATAATAATAATAATAATAATAATAATAATAATAATAATAATAATAATAATAATAATAATAATAATAATAATAATAATAATAATAATAATAATAATAATAATAATAATAATAATAATAATAATAATAATAATAATTTGAATTTGTATTGCACTTTTTGTTCGCTGGGATCCCAAAGTGCTACAGGGTTAAAACATAGTTAAAAAATTAAATAATTATTGGTAAAAAAAAAAGGCTCGTCACCCATGGTGCAGAGCCGGGTATTGGGGACCCGAAGGAGCAGGCTACCTGCAGATCTGAGGGTACGAGTGGAGGATTGTGGAGTGATGAGTTCCTGAGGCGTGCGTGTCCGTTTATGCAATTATGGGTGAGCATCAGGATTTTGTAATTGATCCGGGATGAGACGGGGAGCCAATGTAGTGAGTGGAGGATGGGGGTTATGTGATCTTGTTTACGGACTCTCATCAGGATCCTGGCAATCCTACCTAAAAAGAAAAAAAAAGAGAGAGAACTATATGTGAAATATGATGACATTGTCTGATGTGCATGAGAAATAATCAGTTTTATTAAAACTGTTGTAAATTCAACCAACCAACCAATCAATCAATCAAGCAAGACATTTGGAGATAAAAGTCTCATGTAACCATAGAGGCAAGAAGAGGCTTACAGAGTAGATCCAGTCTTCGAAGACAGAGCCTTTGGTGCAGACGGTGGGTTTGGAGACCTGGTTGCAGTTGCCAGATGGACCATAGCTGACCACACCACGGACCCTCCAGGCTCCATCAGTGAGGCAATTGAGGGGACCACCAGAGTCACCCTGGGACAATGAATGAGAGTGAAAGATCCTATTTCCAGAAGCTAGAGGAAAGTTTAAAGTGGAATTCCATTCTGGGAGAAAAGTTTACAGAGTAAAATGAGCTCACAGTCAGTTCTGTATTTAAGCATTACATCACGCGCAGGAGTGGTTTGTGAACAATAAACCATGCCTAGGGGTGGTCGTTAGACCCCCCTAGGCATGGTTTATTGTTCACAAATCACTCCTGCAAGTGGTGTAATGCTTTTATACAACTGCCACATTCATCCAACCTTATTGCTATACAATAAACACACATTAATCGAAGATTTATTGAAAAAAACATCCGCCAGAAAAAGTAGTTCCCACAACAACAAAAAAGACAATTTGCCTCCATGTGGAAGCAGCTCGGAAGTGCATCCAACCAACTAACACATCCAACTGTGTGTTATTGGAATGATTGAGAGAAGTTGCCTCATGTGGAAGCAGCTCGGAAGTGCATCCAACCAACTAACACATCCAACTGTGTGTTATTGGAATGATTGAGAGAAGTTGCCTCATGTGGAAGCAGCTCGGAAGTGCATCCAACGGATCCAACAAACTAACACATCCAACTGTGTGTTATTGGAATGATTGATTGAAAATTGTATTACCAGATGCAGAATGGGTACAATACAGTACGGCTCAATACACACAATTGTTAATGGTATGCAGACCTACTTTCTATAGAACTTCATTCTTAGATGCTTCTATAGAAAGTAGGTAAAACAAATTAAAACGTTTTCTTTGCCCTATAGGGAAAAAAAAGTTTTCTTCTGCCTATTTTTTTATTTATTTTTTTAAACCTACTTTAGAGGGCCTAAACTTAACCAGTTGGAAACCAGGCGTACAGTAATAAAATTAGCAATCAACCAATCAATCAATTCAATAGACCATGATCACTTAAAACAGCGCAGCACTCAGCTGCTTCTCTCTAAGTCTGACTCTCCCCCGCGGTTGCAGACAGGAGTGTGTGTGTGTGTGTGTGTGTGTGTGTGTGTGTGTATGTGAATGTGTGTGTGTGTGTGTGTGTGTGGGGGTGGGTGGGTACGCCAGCGTCGGACAGTGTGAGAGTGAGCGCTGCAGTCAGGGGGAAGGAAGAAGAAATTTAAAATAAAATTGCAAATAATCAATCCGCGATTTTTCTTTTGTTCTACAATGACTCATGACCCATCAATTACATCATCCAACATTGTTTAAAGGACTAAGACATTCGCTGTGACAGAATCGCTTTATATTTAGTCGTTATGACGCTATCAACATATCCATTTGTTAAAGATTATTGTCCGCCATCTTGTTTTCTCCGAAGAATCAGCACGGCGGAGTGATGTGATTCGGTTGTGGGCGGGTCCTGGGACCAGGAGCGTGGATTGTGCCCTATATATACGTGTAAATGGACTGTTTCAGCCAATCAGAATCGAGAAATTTGCATGCCGTTGTATAAGTATCGTCAAGCCAGAGATATGGTCCTAAATTACTGTGCATGCTACAGGCCTACAGCTTCCGGCTTTACAAAGGACTACACTGAGGTGAAAAAGAATGGACGTCAAACAATGCCGGTCAAAGGTTGTGTCCTACTAAACACACACAAAGGGAGGACTGAGCTTTTATTTCTGGTTACCTACCTGGAGAGAGAGTGGGGAATTTGAGAGAGACAAACGAGGTATCAGGAAATTCAAATTACCTGCCCATTGTACTTCTTTGAAATTGAGTGAGCTATTCTTCATTATGACGTATACTGTAGCTCTACCAAATTAACTCCTTCCACTGCCGATGTTTCTAAGCAGAGATCACTTTGTCTAGCCAGTAGCCACAAAGAGAAAGTTATGCCTCAATCTGTTAAATTAGTTTAATGTTGCTTTGCGGTGGAATTTCTCTTTGACAGTTGATGAGGCACTCAAGTCTAGACTCTTAGGCTTGTATCTATGGGCGCGAGATGCTTCCAACGTCACCACAACGTCATCAATATCAGCCTCGCCCTCGATACACTCCACATACATCTTCCTGAATTACTCCAATAGCATAAATCTGCAGTGCTGCAACACCATACATAGGAGGGGCCTGTACTGTGCGTTGGGGGCCTGTACTGTGCGGTGCACTACTGCGCATGCGGATGAGGGGGGGGGGGGGGGGGGGGGGGGGGGCTCTCTCGCTACGTGTTACTAGTGAGACATTAGCAGAGACACGTGTTAGCAGAGACACGTGTTACTCTTGCTACGTGTTACATTTGTGATTGATTGATTGAACATTTTACAATACAGCTCAATACACACAATTGTTAACCCTTTCATTGCCGCATGTGTTACTCTCGCTACGTGTTACATTTGTGATTGATTGATTGAACATTTTACAGTACAGCTCAATACACACAATTGTTAACCCTTTCACTGCCGCACTACAAAACTGTTAACCCTTTCACTGTGCACAATACACAGAAGGTTAACGATAGGTTATGAATATAACCGTAGTTCTATGAGTATTAGTGACGCTCAGCGTCAACTGCACATATCTCACTCCAGTGACGTGCACTGAATAAAAACTTCACAATGTACCTTTACATACCAACATCCGTCTGGCCACACCCCCATCTGCTACCTACATAAGCAGGGGTGGGGCCACACACTCATCTCCTTCTCAATCATTTCACCACAAGGTAAGATCAAGGGCCGCAGTGGCGTCCAGACGCTGAGCGTCACTAATACTCATAGAACTAGGGTTATATTCATAACCTATCGTTCTATATCGTATTAGCTCCGCTCAGCGTCAACTGCACAACGGGAGCTGAGCGGGAGCTGAAGCTCGACAAATGTACCCCACTGAGGCCCCCCACAACCATCAGAACCGGGGAGGACCGAGCCCCCCGACCCTCCCTAATGGAGGGATACCCTCCCTATTGGAGGACGGGAGGGAACGGATCCGACCGTGCGAAGAGGAACTCGAGCAACTCAACGCACAGGGTGAGCAGACAGTGGCTTGACCCCACGACTACGCACACGCACAACCCGCATGCCACCAGGGAACGAACGGAAGGAACAAACCTCGTTACCGCCCCCAAAATCACGGGGTCAAGAGCAAACTCAACCCCGTGGCAAGGCCGTAGCAGCGGAGCGCGAAGGAAGACCCAGACCCAGAAAGGACTGGATCCCCCCGGAAAAAGGGGGCCCGGAGAGGCCAATGACGCCACAGCATCAAGACCTCACCAGGCGGTCACTAGTGACACCGCCCCCCACATCGCCAGCGTATTCGGACATGGCCCATCCAAGAGCAGGCCCTTCCCCCCACTAGCACGCCGCCTGGCACACTGACCCTGGCATACTCAGGCAGTCAGCATGGCTGTAACTCGAAGCACTCAAGAGGCTACACTACAGCGGGAGCAGGCAGCGCACCAGGGAGACGACCTCCAGAAGAGGCCGATCCCTCAATCCAGGCAGCAGGCACTTGACCCGAGCCTGGAGCACTGCGGACGAGACAGGCGCCAAAGGGGTCAACTGAAAACAGCACCCCGGCGGAAGGGGCGTATGCTGGCATTGTTGAGCACCATGTCAAAGCCTCCACCAAAAAACCCTGATGCTCTAGAGGCGCCGAGGCAGAGAAGGCTGACACGATTGGCAGACGTCATGAACGTGCAGGGGCACACTCAACCGGGTAACCCGGGAGTTGACTCCGCTCCAACACACCAGGGAATCAAGCACCCTCTTGGTTCAACATGCGGTGGTTATTCCTATAACCCCTCAGGAAAAAACTCCAAAACACACCTGCGGGTATACACTGGCTATACCGCAGTACAAGTGTTTCAGTTTTCAAAAAGGGGTTATCCCAGGCCTACGGGTCGACGAAAACTACTTCGGACCGGGACGTCAGCCATGCGTAAGCGGGAGAAGAGAGGGGCAAAAAGAATGGAGAACGAACATCTCCATAATATCAAACCCTGTGACACCCGGGCCGACCCGGCATTTTTCCCCCTGAAAAAAGCACAAGTCCCTCAGGGTACCAGAACAGAAGATCTGCGTCCCCGGCGGACAACGGGTTAACTGACCTGGACCAGCGTGACCAGAACCAGTCCCGTGCCCTAATCACACCGACATCCCCAACTCCAGGAGGGGGGGTAGGTACGCGTGTCGATCTAAAACATTATAGAGGGCGCCACCCAGACGGTCCCATTCGTACCGCGCTCAGTGGCCCACCCCAAGGGCGTGAGACCCCTCTACCTATGCTTTGATCTATTCCGTTAACATCCCCCAGATATGAACGAGAATTCGTCAAGACAAACCTAGTAAACTGGCGCTCAGAAGAGAAAAACTCCATCCCAGTTGCCCTATAAAAACGCAGTTTTAATAACGAGCAACCAAGGCACACCAGCCTCATGCGTGATCAGAAACACCCAGAGCCAGCACTATGTACATGTCGAGACCCAAAACACATCAATGGATAGTCACTCTAACAAGACACCAGATACCG
Organism: Notolepis coatsorum; assembly: GCF_963971535.1. Lineage (NCBI taxonomy): Eukaryota > Metazoa > Chordata > Actinopteri > Aulopiformes > Paralepididae > Notolepis > Notolepis coatsorum. The sequence goes on along the minus strand of NC_140176.1, from coordinate 48,344,232 downwards.
TTCCTCCAAGCCGCCTGGGGAACGACAAGAAGCCACTTTTTTAATTTTTCAGAAAAAAGAAAAAATAATACGGACATGGGCCCCATGCGACGCGGCTGAGGGAAACACCACCCCGTCAACCACACTTCATAAGAGGGGACGGTGAGCGACGTACCCCTATGACGGGGGGAAACCCATGACTCAACAGACCTGTAAGGCGAGGAGTCAGGGAAACCCTAAACAATACCCCGTCCACCTACTCCAAAAAGGAGAGGACGGGGAACCCCCAGAGAGACTTCCCACGCGAGCTGTATAGATTGAAAAGAAATATTGCAACATTGAGCTATGTAACACTTGGGTTAGGACTCTCCGAGGAGGAGGCTCTGAACCAATACACAGTCAATAATCGAATTGAATCGAATACACATACAATAGAGCAGAACTCCTTTTTGAAGTTCTACTCACCTTGACAATCTGAGGAGGAGGCTCTGAAACTCTGAGGAGGCTCCCTCACTGGGAAGGAGGGTCCGAACTCACAGAAGGCTCTTCTCCCTGAGGAGGAGCTTCATGAGGAGGAGGCTCTGACAACTCCCTGAAACAGATCCATAACATGGAACCTGAACAACTCACGGAAGTCTTACCAATAGAAACGCGCTCAGTGACGTACTCTATGGCGGGGGAATTTCCGCGGTGCACACGTCCAATCTTTCAGGGCGTGGGACCAGGAAATTCCCCCCCCCTACCCTGTAACATGCCGATCAGCAATGTGACAGGAACCCTGAAGGACAGGGAGTTTTAACCCCTGACCAATCAGAAAAGGGGAGGAAAGGTTTACCAGTTCACCCCTTTATGTCCCCTCACCCCTGATACGATGTAATGACAAAGTAGAGCCATGACCCAGTCATAGCATGCTACATGAAGCATTTAACAGCTTCACATAGCTCATGTGCTAACCTGCTATCTGATTTTTACTAAGGAAAAAACACAGAACAGAGAGGGCCCCTTTAAGAGCCCCGGTACCAGACTTACACATGTGCTTCTGTGGACCAAAACCTAACCCAGTTGTAGATCTCAACGACACAAAACCCTTCATCACAACAAAAAATGGCAAAAGTACACTCTTACTACAGAGGAACGCCGTTTTTCATAACGAGAGAGACATAAGTCCTCGATTACGTATTGGCCACAGGCCTTGCTAAGCACACATGATAGTGACCAAACAACCTTTTCCCTAGGAAAATAATCGTTTCTCAAGCAGAAGCACAACCCCAGCAGCTTAAGCTGAGGGTTACATCGTATCCCCACAAACACAGTGACACAATATATTGTAAACAAACATGTCTGAGAGGAGGGGGAGAAGCCCCAGGGAAAAACCGGGGGGGGTCACCCCTCCTACCTTACCCTTGATACGACCAGGTTGAACAGGTACCCCTGTTAATATGTGAACACGCTGTTCATTGTCATCACAGGCTGAGAAAAGGATTCATTCCTCAATCACATGTCACTAAGCATAGCTTCACAGGTTAAGTAACCCACTTAGTTGTGAGTTCACCCACGTTACAAAGTTACATGAACACACATGTTCTCATCACAACTAACCAGTTCATTTTTACACATGTAAAAACAACGCCGATTTCTATGTAGAGAGAAGCTATACCAGTGACAAGACAATTCACACACAACACGCATCGTATCCTCAATGTATTGCAGCAACACACGTTTTGGAAACATCGTTATTACAAAACATTTAGAAGGGAAGGAAAGAAGAAGTGTTTAAAGTCCGCAGGACTCCTACCTTCACCCTGAGCGCAGGCCGAGAGGACTGCAACACTGGTTAACGGGACAACCGACGTCGAACCCGGCATCTCCTGCGTTAGTGACGAGGGTAATGTCCGCTGCGCCACCCAGCCGCCGTTCTCCATGTTGACGAAGTCCTCGCTGGCATGGCACCCGGTGTAGGGTCGACTAACATCCTCTGTCAAAGATGACGTCGTAGTCAGAGTGTTTAAGACATGTTATACTCACAGTAACTTTCAACAGTGTAGCATTAAGCTAACAGCCGCTCCCGACTGATAGCAACAAGCTAACGTTTCCTAGCCTAGTGAACACAACGAGCTAGCACCGCAGCTAACAGCTGACTGGCTAACAGTAGGCCACAAACTAGCACGCAAGCTAAGCAGCTATCACCTGAACTGTACACAACGACATAACAAGCCACACTTCAGACAGGCCGCCGCCTGAAACCCTCCTCATCCTAAGAGAGAAGAGAAAAAGAAATGCCAACACAGTTTTCAACAGTGATTTACCAGACATACTGCGGAGTTGGCACAATTCCCATACGGGCTGCAGCCGACTTGAGCATGGAACTACCGATAAAGAAGATCCAGACCCACATTTCCTCGTGTTTAGGGTGTACTCTCATATTCATGTGAAAGATGGGGCCTTCACGGGACAGAGAAGCATCCGCTTGTCCAGAGAATCCCGGGTTCAAACCAGATCTCGGTCGCGGCCCACTAGTTTGACCATTATGGGCGTCAGACCAGGACCCTCCGTCCGCCGCCTAAGAGGCTGGGCAGAGGACCCCAATCTGGGGCCGGCCTTCGTAAAATTGTCAGCTAACCCCCATAGCATTAACAGACAACTGGCGCCTGCATAGCAAAACATTACTCACCCAGCCCAGAGGCAAACCAATGTCTCACAAACAGCCGGTGCCTCCGACAGTCCAGCTGTATAACCGGAGGTTCAATACCTATCCAGCCGCAGCAAGGAGGACTGCAGGTGGGGAGTAGATCAGTGACGCGAGCCCCTAATACGAAAAAGCCGGTGGAGGTCAGAATGATCATCATCTTCCAGACACTCCAGTGACGAAGACATTATCGCCGTATTTTCTCGAAAATAGTGAGAGAGAAAATAAAGATATAACGTCAACGTATCTCCTTGTTCTTCTGTTTTCCTTTCTTCAGCTAAATACTTTCTTTTCCCACGTCAAGTGGTGTTATACAGGCACTCTCTTGTGGTGAAATTTGAGAAGGAGATGAGTGTGTGGCCCCACCCCTGCTTATGTAGGTAGCAGATGGGGGTGTGGCCAGACGGATGTTGGTATGTGAAGGTACATTGTGAAGTTTTTATTCAGTGCACGTCACTGGAGTGAGATATGTGCAGTTGACGCTGAGCGGAGCTAATACCATATAGAACCATTTCACTGCCACACGACAGCAGGTTAACTGCCGTGAAAGGGGATTGATTGATTGATTGAACATTTTATTAACAGATTGCAGAATGGGTACAATACAGTACAGCTCAATACACACAATTGTTAACCCTTTCACTGCCACACTACCAAACTGTTAACCCTTTCACTGTGCACAATACACAGAAGGTTAACCCTTTCACTGCCACACGACAGCAGGTTAACTGCCGTGAAAGGGGATTGATTGATTGATTGAACATTTTATTAACAGATTGCAGAATGGGTACAATACAGTACAGCTCAATACACACAATTGTTAACCCTTTCACTGCAGCACTACCAAACGGTTAACCCTTTCACTGCGACAATACACAGAAGGTTAACCCTTTCACTGCGACACGACAGCAGGTTAACGTTAGGTTATGACTATAACCAAGTTCTGTTAATAGTGGTGACGCTCGGCGTCACTCATGCACTGTCCTCGCACACGTGCACGCACACTGAATAAAGACCACAATGTACCTTTAATCCCAATATTTGTCTGACCACACCCCTATCAGCTCACCTACATAAGCAGGTGTGTGGTCACCTGCTCTCCTCCTTCCCAAGCTTTCACCACAAGGTGAGATCAAGGGCTGCAGCGGCGTCGGACGCCGAGCGTCACCACTATTAACAGAATTTGGTTATAGTCATAACCTAACGTTCTGTATCATAGTCGGTTCCGCTTGGCGTCACTCATGCACATAGGGAGGCCGAGCGGAGCCACCGGCCGACAAATACACCCCGCTGAAGGCCCCCCACAACCATCAGAACAGGGAGGGCCGAGCCCCCCGACCCCCCCTAATGGAGGGCACCCCCCCTATTGGAGGTTTCCCGGGAGGGCGACGGACCCGACCGTGCAAAGAGGCACACAAGCAACTCAACGCACAGGGTGAGCAGACCGTGGCCTGACCCCACGACTAACTGAATCGAATACACACACAATAGAGTAGGACTCCTTCTTGAGGTTCCACTCACCTTATCAATCTGAGGAGGAGGCTCTGTACTCTGAGGAGGCTCCCTCACATGGAAGGAGAGTCCCAACTCACATAAGGCCCGAATAGGAGCTTTGTGAGGAGGAGCACTGACCACCCCCCGAAACAGATCCATCATATGGACCTGAACAGCACACGGAAGTCCTACCAACAGAGACGCGCACAGTGACGTACTCTATGGCGGGGGAATTTCTGCGGTGCACACGCCCAATATTCCAGGGCGTGGGACCAGGAAACTCCCCCCCCCCCCCCCCTCACCCTGTAACGTGCCGAACCGCAACGTGACAGGACCTTGAAGGACAGGTGGGTTTACCCCTGACCAACAGAAAAAAGGGGGAGGAAAGGTTACCAGTTCACCCCTTTACGACCCCACACCCATGATACGATGTAATGACAAAAAGAGAGTATGACACAGTCATAGTCAGCTCCATGAAGCGTCTTAACAGCTTCACATTATAGGTTAGTTTAACCCCCTTAGTTGTGAGTACACAGTACATAAACACACATGATGTTTCTCAACACAACAAACCAGATCATTTTCACATCTGTAACAAACAACCCGATTTGCATGGAGAAGCTAATACCAGTGACAAGACAATTCACACATAACTTGCATCGTATCCTAAATGTAGTGCAGCAACACTCATTTTGGAAAACATCGTTATTTACAAAACATTTAGAAGGGAAAGCAAGAAGAAGTGCTCAAGGTCTGGTCAGACCTTGCCTACCTTGAGCGCAGATCAAGCGAAACTGCAGTCTCTAACAAGGCACCGTAGTAAACACAGCCGTTCTGTGTTGTCGACCTGGGCAGCGTCGCCGCTCCATCCCGCCGCTCCGGTCCCCCTTGTTGACGCAGTCCTTGCCGTCCTGGCTCAGGGCAGGTTCGACGAACATCCTCTGTCAAAGATGACGTCGTAGTCGATAGCAGCAAGCTAACGTTTCCTAGCCTAGCCTAGGTAGGCCACTAGTGATCACAACAGGCTAGCGCCGCAGCTAACAGCTGACTGGCTAACAGTAGGCCACCACTAGCACGTAAGCTAAGCAGCTATCACCTGAACTTGTACACAATGATATAACAATCACTCAGACAGGCCGCCGTTCTGAAACCCTCCTCACTGTTTAAGAGAGAAGAGAAACAAGATGTTAACACAGTTTTACAACGGTGATTTTACCAACACCCGACGGAGCCAGCACAATACCCAACTGGCCTGTAGCTGACTTGAACACAGATCTTCCGCTAACGAACATCCATGCCCATATTTCCTCGTGAGGGAATACTCTCATTTGTATATGAAAGAAGGGGCCTCACGGTGACAGAGAAAACATCCACTCGTCCAGAAAACACAGGGATCACCAGTGTTATTGGTCGTGGCCCACTAGTTAACTATAATGGGCTTCAGACCAAGGTCTTCCGTCGCCTAAGAGGCTGAACAAAGGACCCTAGTCTGGGGCCGGTTTTCATAAACATTGTCAGCTAGTCCCCATAGCACTAACAGACAAGTGGAGCTCGCCAGCAAAAACATTACTCACCAAACCTGGAACCCACCGCTTCTCACAACAGCGGCACGTCCTACAGTCCAGCTGTGCCTTTACCGCAACCAGCACACAGCAAGGACTGCAGTTGGAAGGCATGTAGCGGCGCGAAGTCCCAATACGAAAACCGGTGGAGGATTTTTAGAATGATCATCATCTTCCAGACACTCCAGTACGAAGACAATATCGCCGTATTTTCTCGAATATAGTGAGAGAGAAAATAAAGATATGATATATGATGTCAACGTATCGCTTGTTTTCCAACTCTTCTCCTACCATCACATCACGTCAAGTGGGGATCTACCGAGGCACTTCCTTGTGGTGAAAGCGAGAAAGGAGGAGAGCAGGTGACCACACACCTGCTTATGTAGGTGAGCTGATAGGGGTGTGGTCAGACAAATATTGGGATTAAAGGTACATTGTGGTCTTTATTCAGTGCGCGTGCACGTGTGCGAGGACAGTGCATGAGTGACGCAGAGCGGAACCGACTATGATACAGAACCCTTTCACTGCCATGAAAGGGTTAAGGGGATGCAGACCAGAGAAAGACTTTTGTCTTGTTTACATCAGGGTCCCCCATTTTCAATTCATCATAACATATATGACATACAGATAGACAGTACTGTTACATGTAGACATTTATGACATACCAGATCTACAAATATACAGTACTGTTTAAGAGTACAAAAATAGTCTAAAAAGAGAGTATACATTTGAGGGGGAAGAAACTGTACATTGGAAGAGGTTGGGTAGGTGGGGGGGGGGGGGGGGGGTAGGTGGGGAAAACTGTACACTGTAGGTGGTTGAGTGGGGGGGACTTTTAAGTTTGTGACATACAAGATATGCAAATATGGTTAGAGTTACATAGATGGAGAGACTGTTAATTAACTGGTTAGAGTTACATCAGAATCAGTAAATAAGAGGTTGAATAAAATTATATGGCATATAAACTAAATTAAATATAGCACATATATAAAAAATTAAATATGAATAGGCCAGGGCTGTACAACTAGGCAGATTATGTAACTCTAACCAGTTAATTAATTAGTCTCTCCATCTATGTAACTCTAACCATATTTGCATATCTTGTATGTCACAAACTTAAATGTCCAAACCCAACCCTCTCCAATGTACAGTCCCCCTCAAATTATATACTCTCTTTATAGACTATTTTTGTACTCTTAAACAGTACTGTATATTTGTAGATCTGGTATGGCATAAATGTCTAGATGTAACAGTACTGGCTATCTGTATGTCATATATGTTATGATGAATTGAAAATGGGGGACCCTGATGTAAATAAGACGAAAGTCTTTCTCTGGTCTTTCAAAGCTTACAAAAAGCACGAGCAGTGAACTCCAAGCCCACGTGACTGAACTCAAACTGGAAAGAAACGACGTAAACTCCATGATCAAAACTGCAAAAAAGAATTTCATCAATGACAAAACTGAGGAAAACAAAAACAAACCATGTGAACTTTGGAAATTACTCAACAATCAACTAGGCTGCAGTAAAAAACTTAAAACCAGATTCTCAAACATAAACATAAAGACGGACAACACGCTCATCACAGACAAGCTGGATGTAGCCAATTACTTAAACATTTTCTTCACAAACATAGCCACAACACTGGTAAACAAACTACCCTCCCACTCAGGGCATTATGGGGTAGAACACATAGTAGCTTACTACAAAAACCTAGGGGTCCGCAAAGACGACTTGAAACTGGAAATGGTAACAACAGATGAGGTACTCAAAAAACTGAGCGCCCTCCAACCTAACAAGGCCACTGGCCATGACAACATCCCCTCCAAATTCCTCAGAGACTCAGCAGCCGCCATCACCCCAGTCATCACACACATAATAAACCTCTCCATAAAACAGGGATACGTCCCCAAGGACTTCAAAAATGCGAGAGTGACCCCTCTGCACAAAAAGGGCAGTAAATTAGACCCAGGCAACTACCGCCCTGTTTCTATTCTTACCTCCATCTCGAAAGTCATGGAAAAAATTGTCTACGAACAGGTTGAAAAGTACCTAGCGGAAAGAAATCTAATCTACGAATTCCAATCTGGCTTCAGAACATCCCACTCCACTGACACATGCCTTCTCTATTTGAACGACCACATCAAACAAGAGGTGGACGCGGGCAAATACTGCGGCATGGTCAATGTCATGCTGGACCCACAAAAAGCCTTCGACACTGTCAATCACTCCATTCTGATTGACAAGCTAAAAGCAATTGGTTTTGATAGTCTATCAGTGAGCTGGATGCAATCCTACTTTGAGGGAAGGGAACAGATGGTGGAGGTAAACGGTACCCTACCCCCCCCCCCCCCTCACAGTGAGCTGTGGTGTTCCACAAGGAAGCATACTAGGACCGCTACTGTTCCTAATTTATGTAAATGACATATGTCGTCAGCTTGTGACTGCAACTTGTTCCTGTTCGCAGACGACTCAGCCCT